>NW_026867893.1:431574-712888 GCF_020745735.1 Hemiscyllium ocellatum
GGGGGCGAAGGGAGCGAGTGGGGGATTCAAGGGGGCGGGGAGAGGGGCAGGGAGTTAAGAGGGGTGTGCCAGGGGGGCGATAGAGGGTCGGGGAGGGGGTGGGAGGGGAGGAGAGAGGGGAGAGAGTAGTGGAGAGATGGAAGGAGAGTGCTGGCTGTGTCATTTCATCGTCTGTGAAACACATTAAGACCGGCGAAGTCCCTCATCCTGATAACGTTCTGCTCAGGACTCCAGTCACTAACTTGCTGCCAGGTTCTGACACATAACCAAAAACACAACAGGAGTTGCACTTGCAGAGAATAAGGGAGCCACAGTTACATCAACATCAGAACACGAGGAGGCTATTTAGCTTCTTGAGCCTATTCCACCATTCACCCACATCATGGTCATCTTCATCATCATGACAAATCCCTGTCTTTGTCCCATAATCCTTCAGCATTTTCATTCCAAATCTACCAACCTCAGATTTAAAATTTGCAAAAACTTCCAATCAATCGCTGTTTGTGGAACTTTATCAAACTTTATCCATTTCTGTGTATAAATGTGTTCCCCGTTATCACACCTCAATGTTCTGACTCGAACACTTTCTCGGTTTAATCTTTCTTCTTAAGTTAAGCCTTGGAATCCAAGTATCACTTCAGCAAATCTACACTGCACTTCCCCTCAGAAGGATACTCTCCTTCAGCCATGGTGCCCAGCCCTGACAGCTTGGTCTAACTAAGTTCGGATTTGCTGAAGCACGACTTCTAATCCTTTGGTATCTCATCTTCTGTCGAGATCAATGTCAACATTCCACCGGCCCCTTGGTCACTTTTCTGAACCTGTTTGTGACATTTTCGTGAACTATACAGCTAGATCAATCCCACCAAGTTTCTTTGGAGTCCACTCTCTCTATTTTCACAATCAAGAAATATTCTATTTTGATCCAACCCCTCACTTGCCGACATAAACTCATCTGTCGTTGTTTTTTCATTTCCTGAATCTATCAAGATTGCTTTCTAATGCTGTGCTTCCATCCACCTACACTTGGAATCGCTGTCATCTGCAGAGTGGCCCCAAATGTTGAATGTGGCTTTCCTTTCATTATGAATAGTGAATAATAAGATCTCCAACATCGATCCGTGCAGGATATCACTAAACATATCCTTCCAATTAGAATACCTCTTATTATCTGCACAAATGTCTCTTGTTCAAATCAAATTCCTCTGCAAAAATATCTTTTGCATCTTATTACCTTTAATGGACAGTAGAAAGGTGTAAATTCAGTGACATTCTTCACAGTCAAATTTGCCTTGTGTTTATCTGATTGGGGGAGCAAGGAATCCCAATAAATATTAATCGTTGTCTTCACTATATGGGAACTCGATCACAAAGATTAACAATGTCAAGTATTAATTCTCCTTCATGATTTATAAACTCTGGGCACATTGTGACCGAGTGGGACTCGCTTTTTTTTTCAGAAACACAGGCCCTGCCCACCTGTTGGCTCACACTTGATACACCATATGGTCCTCGTCCTCTCCATCTGAATCTCATGGCAAGATACCTCGAACATGGAGAGGAGCAACTATTCCAAGCACTGGGATCCAACTAATTGGTAACACCACTCACCCTAATCCATAAGAGAAGCCGACTGGCCCCGCACTATGTCCCCATCTGAACCATCCTGCTGGCTGCGTTCCTTCCCCATATGAAAGTGGGTTTGGCTCTCTGGTGGCAGAAGGGAACGGAAGGATTTCTCTTCAATCTCATCTTTAGTCATTGGCTCTTCAAACTTATGGGAGTACTCAGTGGCAACAGAAGCAGAGGCTGTAGAGACAATAAATGATTGACATTGTTCTTTGTTATTTTCCATTGCTAACTAAAAGGTTGAGAACTTGAATTTGAAGTTAAGGGCTGAGCTAGAATCCTTGGATTAACTATCTGCTCAAGGAGCAGAGTGGGGTTACAATTATTGATTCAACACAACTTTGATATTGAATCATACATTGTTTAAGTTTCCTTGTGCACAACCACAGATCCAAGGGAAACACAAGGAACTTGGATTGAATAGGTTAAGCACATGACTGAATAAAGGAATCTTGAATTAAAGCAGTGCCTATTTGACCCACATATCCGTTGGGTAGGGAAGGAGTGCGAACGTAGCAAAAGATATGATTGATTCAAATCATCTAACTGATGAGACACATTTCCCTGCTTAAGTCATGAGATCATTGGAAGGACAAAACATCATTTCTGGTTAAAGAATTCCCCTTTCTCACCAGGTAATGAAGGCACACTGTCTCTGCAGATTGAGTCGTTGGCCACTGTTTGAACCACCTCCTCAGTAGAGCTATATCCCTTTTGTGTGGCCAGAGGTTCTGCTTTTCTCCAAGAATGGTAAGGGTGAGCTGTCTTGTTTACTGCTGCCGCTGCTGCTCCTAGAGAAATGTCACAGAACAACACAGATGCATAGTTTCAGGACAGAAAAACAGGTTCTCAGTAATAGTGATTTATACAGGCTTCCTTCTCAACCTAAACCCATCAACATAGTTTTCTTTGATTTCTTGTATTCCAAGCTCCTCCTTGAGTTCATCTGTTATTTGCTTCAATTATTCGTGATGAAGTAAGTTCTACATTCAAACCCCTTTTTGGTAAAGACTTTGTCGCCCTCTGCAAATTCCCCGTGAGATTTAATAGTGATTACAATTATATCCACAGATCCAGTGGATTCTGGCATTCACAAGCAGAAACATCTTTTCCACGTCTACCCGATCAAACGTAACTGGACCATGTCACTCTTTTACAATGAGACAAGACTGTCCAATCTTACTTGATGAATTCAAATTCAGTTTGAATATAATTCCAGTAACTATTCTTTATCTTCCCTACTGCCTCTACATTCATATTACAATATGAAGATCGGAACTGTTTGCAGTGCTCCAAGGGTGATCTGTCCATGGCTCTACACATATCGAACACATTTCCATTCTGTCGTCCCAGAAATAAACCCATGATCTACTTTTCTATTTAACCTCACAAACTGGTGCCATTTGCTGCCAGTGACTCATTCCTATCGCCAGATCCCTCTGCCCTATTTAAGGACATATTTCCAAAGAGGAAGTGGTCTCTTTATTCTTTTGACCACAGTGTACTACCTCACACATGGGTGGAGGTTAATCTTCCAAAGCTTTGACTGCAATATTCCCTTAACCAAATCTTCCCAACAGTAAGTCTTCCTAAAAACAAAACGCCAACATATTAATGTACTTAATCTGGTCAACTATTTCTTATTTGAAAAGCACTAACTGTCGAGCTCAGTTTTGAACAAACATCCTCTGCCACAGTTATCAAAATGCCACAAGTTGAACGACAACCACTATTTACATTCATATTCATTGCAGCCTAAGAATGAGAGGTGGTATCATTGAGGGTCTATAAAATGGTCAAGGGATTGACCAAGTAGAGGCAGAGAAGATGATTCAATCTACAATGAGTCGTCCTAAGTTTACAATGAAGGGAAAGTTGGAGGAATTACTTCTCTCAGAGGATGGTGAACCTGGGGAATTCCCTATCTCAGAACACTGTGGATTCTGGGACATTAAGTAAATTTAAATAAGAGACACACAGACGTTTAATCAGTAATGGGTTGAAGGGTTAAGGAGGGCTGGCAGGAAAGTGGTGTTCAGGCCAAGATGAGATTCACAATCAAGCTGCCTACATTTCAAACATGAACACTTCTTAATAGTTCACTCGATCCTAACGAAATATTTTTTGCAAAACAAATCACATGATACATAGTTACTCAGAGAACAAAACAAGTTTGTTTATTGAAGAACCCAGAGGAAAAGGTGATGAAACAATGTGAGTTTGATAAACCTCAATCATCATTTCAAGTGCATTCTCGGCAGAAATTCTCCTTTTCCTCCTCGAAGTGTTCAACTTCTTGAATAATTGAGAGAATGACGTCACAGTTGTACAATACATAAATCAGACCCTTCAGTCCAACTTGCCCATGCTGACCAGATATCCTAAATTAATCTAGTCCCATTTGCCAGCATTTGTTCCATATACATCTGAGACCATAATACCATAAGACATAGGAGTGGAAGTAAGGCCATTCGGCCCATCGAGTCCACTCCGCCATTCAATCATGGCTGATGGGCATTTCAAGTCCACTTACCAGCGTTCTCCCCGTAGCCCTTAATTCCTCGAGGCAACAAGAATCTATCAATCTTAAACACTTTCTACTGATTATCAGTTTATTTTACTTTATCAGCATTTGAAATACTGACTTTTTTTTCTCCCAACATTGGTGAAAGAAAACATAACTTCATTCATCCAAATTAATTTTGTAATCTTTCACAAAGAAACAAGTGAGAACAACATATAGCTGAGTGCAAACCAAAATACTGCAGCTGCACGATATCTGGGAACACTCTAAAGGTGAGGCACTCATACGTTGGTGTAACCTGCAGTCTGGCCAAATTGCAGCAAAATGCTGTTCAATTTTATCAGCAAACTATTGAATAAAATCCTCCTTGCACAATAATGGGGCAGCATTTTGGGATGTCATTTTTAAAATATATTATTATCAAGGTTCCTCACAATTAGGAGTGATCACTTGGTACTGTCTGCATAACACAGTACGAAAAGGACTTAACAGTAAAAAAACCCGATAACCCAAATTCAGTGTCACAAATTCATTGATGTTGCATGGATCCAGCATTTATAAGTAATCAATTTTTAAAAATAAATACATATACATTTACTAACTATATTGGAGTACAGTCAAGTTTCTTACTGAACAGTGACAGGATTGGACAGAGTCCGCATGGATTTAAGAGCGGGGAATCATACTTAGCAAATCTACTGATAGAATCTACAGAGTCAAATATTAAAGTACGAAATAGCAGGACATTTAGAAAAGCTTATCATTAAACATGGTCGACAGGGTTTTGTGAAAGAGAAACTATATTTGACAAATTTGCGACAGTTCATTGAGGAGATAACAAGCAGGGCTGATAAAGGGCAATCCAATGATGTTCAGTATTTGGAATTTAAAAATGCATGTGATAATGTGCTACATAAAAGTTAATTGCACAGTTTAGGAGCTCATGGTATCAGTGTAATGTATTAGCATGGATTGAGGATTGGTTAACCACGCTGGCTGTTACTGAGTCCTCTCTTGCAGTGCTGTATACAATGTTAGCTCCCATATTTAATAAATGATAAACCAACATCGGAGACCATTCAAAAATGATTCACTTAGCTGCTTCAAGGACGAAATGGTTGACCTATCAAGAACAGATAAGCAGGGGTGATCTTATGGAAACAAGATTCTGAGGAGCTTGACAGGGTAGATGTTGACTAGATCTTCTAGCACCAATGAAGTCTCAAACAAGGGGACATTCGTTTTAGAAAAAGTAAAGATTTTTTTTTTCTCTCAGTGAATGGCTAGAATTTTCTCACCCAAACTTTTGTGCAAGTTAAATGTGGGAGGGGAATGGTTGGGTTACTCTTCGGAGGGTGGTTCTGGCTTGTTGGGCTGAAGGGTCTGTTTCCACACAGTCGGGAATCTATGATTCTATCTCAAATTATTTTAAAAGAGGGCAGATAGATTTTTGAAATATTGAGCAGTTGAGGGCTATGCGGATCAAGATAAAAGAGGTGTTGAGGTCTGGGTTGGCCCAGCCATGGTCTGACAGAATGGGGGAACAATCTGAAAGGGATGAATTGCCTACGCCTGCTCCGATTCCTTGAGGCTCCATTTCATGTTTTTTTTCCAAAGAAGAGCGTAATACAATGTGCTAAAGATCTCAGATGTTGTGAAAATGGGCTGTTTATGTACTGATTCAGATGGCATTGATTCATCAATCACAGCTATACAATCATGAATAGGAAGGCAATTCCCTCCATGAATAAAGAAAATCTACTACAGAGCTCACGCAAAGGGAATTCTTACCCTCAGTAAACTCTCAACCCACCCTACCTCTTGCAAAAACGCCATCCTGTTTTCCAATTCCTCCACCTCCGACATATCTGCTCCCAGGAGGACCAGTTCCACCAGAGAACACACCAGATGGCCTCCTTCTTTAGAGACCGCAATTTCACTTCCCACGTGGTTAAAAATGCCCTCCAACGCATCTCGTCCATATCCCACACCTCCGCCTTCCACATCCCACCCCTCCAACCGTAACAAGGACAGAACGCCCCTGGGACTCACCTTCCACCCTATAAACCTTCGCATAACCCAAATCATCCACCGACATTTCTGACACCTCCAAAAAGACCCCACCACCAGGGATATATTTCCCTCCCCACCCCTTTCCGCCTTCCACATAGACAGTTCCCTCCGTGACTACCTGGTCAGGTCCACGCCCCCCAACAACCCACCCTCCCATCCTGGCACTTTCCCCTGCCACCGCAGGAACTGTAAAACCTGTGCCCACACCTCCTCCCTCACGTCTATCCAAGGCCCGAAAGGAGCCTTCCACATCCATCAAAGTTTTACCTGCACATCCACTAATTTCATTTATTGTATCCGTTGCTCCCGATGTGGTCTCCTCTACACTGCGGAGACTGGGGGCGCCTCCTAGCAGAGGGTTTCAGGGAACATCTCCAGGACACCCCCGCCAATCCATCACACTGCCCTGTGGTCCAACATTTCAACTCCCCCTCCCACTCTGCTGAGGACATGGAGGTCCTGGGCCTCCTTCACCAGGGCTCCCTCACCACCAGACGCCTGGAGGAAGAACGCCTGATCTTCCGCCTCGGAACACTTCAACCCCAGGGCATCAATGTGGACTTCAACAGTTTCCTCATTTCCCCTTCCCCCACCTCACCCTAGTTCAAACTTCCAGCTCAGCACTGTCCCCATGACTTGTCCGGACTTGTCCTACCTGCCTGTCTTCTTTTCCACCTATCCACTCCACCCTCTCCTCCCTGACCTGTCACCTTCATCCCCTCCCCCACTCACCCATTGGACTCTATGCTACTTTCTCCCCACCCTCCTCTCGCTTATCTCCCCACGCTTCAGGCTCACTGCCTTTATTCCTGATGAAGGGCTTTTTCTCTGCACTTTGGATGCTGCATGAACTGCTGTGCTCTTCCAGCACCACTGACCCAGAATCTGGGTTCCAGCATCTGCAGTCATTGTTGTTACCTCCCATCACATGACCCAACATCTCAGCACAAGCAGGACACACTGCGCATGCTCCAGCCAACAGTGACCCCGGGTGATTGATGACAGCAACGGACCAATGAAAGGACGGTGGGCGGAGCTGGAGGACCTAGCGGGAGGTTGATCCTCCAACCAATCACAGTGAATGAAGGGCGGAGCTAAAGTAAACCATGTGATCACCCTCGCGCGCGGCATAGAGTCTCTGTAATGAATGCTCGGGAAGTTCTGGAGAGAAAGGAGACGGTAAGGAAAGAAATAAACAAGGAAACGGGACAAAAACTGTGTTGCTATGAGCAGAGAAGTTTTACAAACAAATTGTGCATGTCGCAAACACAAATGTGAACGTCCCAGTCCCGTGTTTGCAGTGAATGAGGAATTGCCTTAGCGGCTGCAGGCCTGAGTGAGCGCAGCCATCTTTATTCGGGACAACGATTCACTGGACATGTGCGGAGCCGCCATCCTTGTAGGGGGCAAGGTGCAGCCAGGCGCATGTGCAGCCTCTCTCTGGTACAGAGTCATTGTGATGACAGCAGCCAATCCTGCTCTGATTCACCTCTGGGCTCCCTCAGGACCACTTTGTCAATGTCCAGCTTCCTCAGTCTCCAACCATGGGTGTATTTTTGGTCTGTTTGGTACTGTATTATTACTGTTATAGACCCTTTTTGTAAATGAGTTGTTCACTGTGGCCCAGCCCCTGACCATGTGCTGCTCTATTATCAGATTACTTTTTTCTTGAATATTTTTGACAGTAAAGAATTCTTGTTTCCAATAAGCAAGTGTATTTTCCTTCCATTTCTGACTATCAAATTCTGAACCATTTTCATTCCCTGTAATTCATTTTGCACTCCCTGAAACATCAACTGTGTTTCTCCTTCCACAGATCCCAGTGATTAATGCCAAGGCCCTGTTGCCTGTGGAGAGGGTGATGTTTGACTTTCTTGTACAGCTGCAGTTTGTGTGGTGAAGGTGCTCCCACTATGTGGTTGGGTAAGAGACATTACAGATTATTCATTACAGCAACAGTGATGATTTGAAGATAATGTCCAAATCAAGAACAGTTTGTAGTTTTATTATCGTGCTTTCACAACAATATTATTGAGAACTTTAGATATGAGGCCAGAGCTGGAGATATTTGGTCAGGTGAACAAAAGCATTGCCAAAAAGTAGGTTTTGAGGGATGTTTTAAAAGTGGAAAGCAGACCTGAGGTTTTGTCTGCAAATTCCAGACCATGTTGCTTTAGCAACTGTAGAATCAGCCAAACAATTGAAATAATGAATTAACAAATCATTGGGAGTCTCGAAGAAAATGGGTTGTCAAGGTCTCAAAGGATGTGTGGTGAAGGGAGCTAGGAATGATCACAGCCAGGAATTATATGAAGAGTGAGTTTTCTAAATTGTTGTTGCTTATGAATAGGAGCCTTTTGATAGATCAACATGTTCGGGGAGAAGTGAGCACATGGGTGACAGTTTCCAATTTTTCTTGAGATTACAGGGAGGTTGAATTTGGGAGGCTGGCTAGGACTGTGTTTGGATAATTAAGTCTGGAGATAACACACGATGGATGAGAGTTTGAGTATATGAGCTGAGATGAGGGTGGAATCAGCTAGAAATAGTGGTCTTGGAATGCGACTGGGCTGTCACTCTCGCCTCACCTCTGGGATTCAGCTGGTTGTCAGGTTGTGAATCAGGGCGGTAACACAATCGGGAGCTGAGTGGCCCTGGTGGAGCCTAAAATGAGTGTCGCTGAGCTGGCTGTTGCTGAGCAGCTGCTGCTTGATAGTCCTTTTGATGGCTACTTCCATCACTTTACTGCTGATCGGATGTGGACTGACAGAGGGAAATTGCCTGGGTTGGATTGCCCTGTGTTTTTGTGTTGAACATCCCTGAGCAATGTTCCACATTGTCAGTCGATCCCAGTGCTGGAGCGGTACGTGGCTTGGTGGGTGGCAAGTTCTGGAGCACGAGCTATCAGTATTATTGCCAGAATGTTGTCAGGACCTATAGTCTTTACACTGTTTAACCATTTCTGGGTATTATTCGAACTAAATTGACCTGGCCTGAAGCTCACATCTGTGATGTTAGGAACCACTGGAGAAGGCTGAGATGGGTCATCCCACTTTGCATCTGGCTGAAAATTGCTGCAAATGCTGTCATCTTATCTTTTGCATGGATGTGTGAAACCCCTCCATCAGTGAGGGTGGGGATATCTGTGGTGCTTCCTGCAACGAGTTGTTTAATTGTCCATTACTGTTCACAACTGGATGTGGCAGAACTGCAGAGCTCTAATCTGACCCATTGATTGTGGGATCACTTAGCTCTGTTGCTTGCTGCTGATGCTGTTTGAAATGCAGATCGAACTGCTTGGTAGCTTCACCAGGTTGGCACTTCATTTTTAGGTATTCCTGGTGCTGCTCATGGCATGCCCTCCTTTCCTGTCCATTGTGATGGGTGAGTGCGGGATGTACAAACCCATGAGATTACAGATTGTGCTGCAGTACAGTTCTGCTGCTGTTGTTATCCCACAGTGCCTCAGAGAGATCCAGTTTGAGTTCCGACATCTGTCCCATTTAGCACGGTGATAGTAACACTCAACACAATCGAGGTTTTTCTCAACTTTAAGGTGAGGCTTTATCCCTAAAAGGACTGTGTGATGGTCGCTCTTACAGATACTGTCATGGACAGATGCATTTGCAGCTGGTAGACTCATACTGATAAGGTCTAGTATATTTTTCCCTCTTGCTGGTTCCGTTACTGCCTGCTGCAAACCCAGTTGAGCAGTTATGTCCCTGAGGACCCGACCAGTAAGTCAGTAATCCTGCTGCTGAGCTACTCTTGGTAGAGGACATTGAAATCCTGTACCCAGAGTAGGCGTGTCACTATTTTATTGCCTCAGTGCTTCCTCCAAGTGTTATTCAACATGGAGGAGCACTGATTCATCAGCCGTGGGAGCACGTTACGTGGTAATCAGCAGGAGCCATGAGACTTCCAGGTGTCCAAAGATAATGCTGAGTGCTTCCAGGGCAAATGGTTCCAGTGTGTACACTACTGTGCCATCACCTCTGCCTGGTCTGTCCTGCTGGTGGGACAGGACATAACCAGAGATTTCAGGAGAAAGTCGAGAGTGTGGTGCTGGAAAAGCACAGCAGGTCCGGATGATGAAGGGCTTAGGCTCGAAACGTCGATTCTCCTTCTCCTCAGATGCTGCCTGACCTGTTGTGCTTTTCCATCACCACACTCTCGATATCTAGGGATGGTGATGGTGGTGTCTGGTCATTATCTGTAAGGGTTGACTCTGTGAGTATGACTATGTCAGACTGTTCCTTGACTAGTCTGTGAGACAGCTCGCCACATTTTGGCACAAAAACAAAGATGTTAGTGAGAGGATATTGCAGAGTCGAGAGGGCTGATTCTGTGGTTGTATTTCCTAATGCCTTTGTTAGATGCCAAGTGGTCCATCCAGTTTCACTCCTTTGTTGAGACTTTGCAGTGATTACTACAGTGAGTAGCTTGTTGGGCGACTGTCAGGTTGGCAGGATTTTTTTTCGCCATTGACAATAGTTCCATGGAGATCAGGAGATTCCTAATTCCAGTTATTTTTTTCTTGAATTCAGATTCTACCATCTGCCGAGCTGGGATTCGCACCAGGACTTCAGTTGTACATTTTAATATTCTGGATAAAAATTAAATACATTAGGTTTGTTCACTCATTTTAAATATCACTAACCCTGGTTTTGTTTCTTTGTGAAACACTGTCCATCATCCTGTCTCCTCCATCCTTCTCTCCAATAACAAGAGCAAGGAGCACATGGAGTTTCTCTGTCACTAAGACTGAGACAATATGATCAGCTGCCTCTGCTGCTTCCCTCCCTCCCACTAGCCCACTGAGACAAACTGCCTCACATGGTGTTCCTGATTTTTGTCCCAAACTTACATCTTTCTCCAGTCTCTTGTCAAGCCTTATCAAAGCTCATCTTGATCTTTTACCAGTCTCACTAAACTACAGACATTCCAACTCTGTTTCCTCCTCATCACTCCCCCTCGCCAATTCACAGGTAGTGTTCCTTGTTCTGTCTGCCTATCTTTTCTGGTTATGTCCTTCTCATCCATTCTGCAAGAAAAACTAACATTTGACCTCCCCATCATTTGTAAATCCTGCTCCATCTCCACTCTCCCTTTCCTTTCTGAATTCCTTGTATTTGGTGTCCCTCCAGGATCTATCCTTGCTCCCTCCTGTATCTCACCTACATACCGCCAGGTGACATCGTCCAGAAGCGCTGTGTTAGGTTTCACATGTACAGTGACAATGCCCAGCTCTCACTCCCCATCATCCCTCTCTATTGCTGCACTATTGCTAAGTTATCAAACTGCTTACCATGCTTCTACTACTCGATTAGCTGCAATTTCCTCCAATCAAACATTGTAATGGTTAAACCCGTTGCCGTCAGTTGCTAATGCAAATTACTTTCCCTCACTGCTGAGTCCCTCCCTCTCACTGGGAACTGTCTGAGGTAGAACCACACTCTTTACAACATTGATGTCATATCTGACCCCAAGGTGACCTTCTGATCAGACAAAGACACAATCACAAACACCAGGAATTCCAATCTCTGAAATGTTGCTTGTCTCCCCCTCACCCCAGCTCCTTTGCTACTGAAACCCCTGACCCGTGTCGGTGTTGCCTTAAACCTGACGAATCTGAAATAGAACCTTTGATTCCATGACTGACCCAGAGTTTGCTAGCTTTCAGTGTTTCCTGCACAATTACCCCTGGTCCCTTTGTGGTGCAGCTTTCTACAGTCTCCACCATTTAAATAGCACTCTGTTCTTTTACTATCTCCTCCAAAATGTCCAACTTCCCATTTTTCCCAAATTATACTCCCTTCTCCTGTGCATCGCTCACTCTTCACAATCCTCTTAGAACTTTGCAACTATGCCTTTTCTAGGAGACCCCCCCCCCCCCAACCATTCTTCTAACCATTTACTGGGAGCACTGGGCAGTGGGAAGCCTGCAGAGTTGCTCTGTTTTTAGAGATACTCTATGGGAGGAGCTTGCTGCCCATTGGTCAGAATGGAGACAACTTGCCCATCGAACTGCCTGAGCCTTTCACCCCCCATGTCTTATTGATGAGGCACAGCAGCAGCACGGAAGGAAAAAAAGAAGCAAATCCTGTTCTCCACATCTCACTGACTCTTAGAATATTCTGTCCCATGTGTCAAAGATCTGCCCTGTTCAGTCACATGAAATCCCAAGGTGGAAACTCCTAGAAACCCACATAGATTTCCCCCTGAACTGACTGCTGACCTCCACAAGGGGTAATGTGTCCAGTCATCCTGGGCCAGGAGGAGGGGATGGTGTGAGTTTCTAACCTGAACTGACAGTGATGGATTTTATAAACTTGTATTACAGGATACTACAGGTGGACATTCAGATGGTAATCTCAGTAACTGTAACACCTAACTCTGATTGAATTAGTCAGTTCATCAGGACCTGGATATTCGCATTGTGTGTGAGTATTGCATTCCATCTGAATCCCATTTGCTGCATAAAAGTTCTCCTTTGAATCTTCCCAAACCTTTAATGTGTGTCCTGTAATCCTTGTATAATGAGCTGATGGGTGTAAGGTTTGTTATTATAACGGGTAACTTTTCTCAACCCCTCTGTCACAGCTCCTCTCAATTGCCTTTGCTACAAGGAGAACAATCTCAGTTTCTCCAAACCCCGGATTCCCCAATGTCAGTTTGCTCTCTATAAGGCACACATCAGGATTGTGTTGGGACATTCTCCACTTGCCTGCATCAGTGCAGCCCCCAACAATATTAAAGAAAGTGACCATCCTCCAGGACAAAGCACTGTGCCTGAGGGGTGTCCCATCCACCACCATCAGCATTCCCTCTCCCCACCCCCGAGGCACAGTGGCATCAGTGTGTAAAAGGGAAAGGCAGCATTGTCCTACCAGACCATAGGGCTGCTCTCTCATTAGGGAGGAAACTGGAGGCCCTGGAAGAAACCCATGCAGACACTGGGAGAACGGGCAAGTCCCACAGAGACAGTTGTCCAAAGCTGGAATCCAACCTGGGGCCCTGGCAGCAGTGCTAATCACTGAGCCACTGTGCCACCCTCAAATTGTAATTTGATTCACAACTACCACTTCCTCTGATAGTTCATTCCACACACAAACCATTATCTGAACAAAA
This sequence comes from Hemiscyllium ocellatum, assembly GCF_020745735.1. Classification (NCBI taxonomy): domain Eukaryota; kingdom Metazoa; phylum Chordata; class Chondrichthyes; order Orectolobiformes; family Hemiscylliidae; genus Hemiscyllium; species Hemiscyllium ocellatum. The sequence goes on from NW_026867893.1 coordinate 444,932, forward strand.
ATAAAAAAAATCCCAAACGACTTTATAAAGCCGTTCTGCTGTCACCTAAAAAGATATGTAACCAGTGTAGAATCGTGTCCCTTCCTGGAAGGGACACCTGCTGTTCACATTACTGATACCACCCCTCCATGATTTGAGAAACATCTAATAAGGTCGCTCCTCAGCCTCCTTGCGCACCAGTGAAAGAAGTCGCAGCCTATCCAGCCTCTGCCTATAATTCAAACTATCCATTCCCATCAACATCCTGGTAAATCTCTTCTAAATCCACTCCAACTACATGATGTCCTCCCGATATTAGCATGACCAGAACTGGACACAGAATTACAGAAAAGGCCTCCCCAACATCCAAAATAACATCCCAACTCTTGTACTCAAAGGTCTGAGCAATGAAGGCAAGTGTGCTAATCACCTTCTTAACCACGCTGTCTACATGTGACACAGACTTGAAAGACCCGAACCCTCGGCCTCTTTGTTCCATATCATTATTCGAGGCCCTGTTTTTTTATTCGTGTAAGTCTGCCCTCATTTGTTTTGTGAAGATGTAATATTTGCATTTATTCCAATCCAAAAATCCCAAAAGAAACCCTGAGCATTAAAAACCGTTGGAATATATTTAAGAGGGAAATCAGGAGGGCTAAAAGGGGACATGAGATAGCTTTGGCAAATAGAGTTATGAATAATCCCAAGTGTGTTTATAAATAGATTAAGAACAAAAGGGTAACTCGAGAGAGAATAGGGCTCCTCAAAGATCAGCAAGGTAGCCTACGTGTGGAGCCGCAGGACATGGGAGAGATACTATCTGAATATTTTGCATCAGTGTTTACTGTGGAGAAGGAGATGGGCAATATAGAATATGGGGAAATAGATGCTGAATATGTCCATCTCACAGAGGAGGATGTGCTGGGTGTCTTGTAACCTGTAAAGCTTGGTTAATCCCCAGCACCTGATCAGGTGTACCCTAGAACTCTGGGAAGCTGGGAATGTGATTGCTGGGCCTCTTGCTGAGATATTTGTATCATCGATAATCACAGGTGAGATGCCGAAAGACTAGACGTTGGTTAATGTGGTGCCGCTATTTAAGAAAGGTGGTAAGGACAAGCCAGGGAACTATTGACCGGTGAGCCTGGGCAAGTTGTTGGGAATCCTGAGGGACAAGATGCGTATGGATTCTGAAAAGCAAGGACTGATTAGTGATAGTCAAGATGACCTTTGCATGTCTCTCAAACTTGATTGAGTTATTTGAAGATGTATCAAAGAGGATTGATGAGGGCAGAGAGGTGGACATGATCTATGGAATTCAGTAAGGCGGTCGACAAGGTTTCCCATGGAAGACTGGTTAGCAAGGTTAGATCTCATGGAATATAGGGTGAACTCACCATTTGGATAGAGAACTGGCTCAAATGTAGAAGGCAGGATGGTGGTGGAGGGTTGTGTTTCAGATTGGAGGCATGTGACCAGTGGACTGCCGTAAGGATCAGTGCTGGGTCCACTACTTTTCGTCGTTTATATGTATGATTTGGATATGAGCATCGGAGGTATAATTAATAAGTTTGAAGATGACAACAAAATTGGAGGTATACTGTACAGTGAAGAAGGTTACCTCAGATTACAACAGGATGTTGTTCAGATGGGTGAGAAGTGGCAGATGGAGTTTAAGTCAGATAAATGTGACATGCTGCATTTTGGAAAAGCAAATCTTTACAGGACTGATACACTTAGTGGCAAATTCCTAGATAGTGTTGATGAACAAAGAGACCTTGCAGTGCAGGTACATATTTCCTTGAGCGTAGAGTTGCAGGTAGATAGGATATTGAACAAAGTGTTTGGCATGCATTCCTTTATTGATCAGAGCATTCAGTATAGAAGTTGGAAGGTGATTACAGGACATTGGTTAGGCCTCTTTTGGAATATTGTGTGCAATTCTGTTCTCCGTGAATCGGAAGGATGTTGTGAAACTTGAAAGGGTTCAAAAAAGATTTACAAGGATATTGCCACGGTTTGAGCTGCAGGAAGAGAGCAGAAAGGCTGGGACTTTCTTTCCCTGGAGCATCAGAGACTGAGGGGTGACCTCCATAGGGGTTTATAAAATCATTAGTAGCATGGATAGGGTAAACAGACCAGGTCTTTTCCCTGAGTAGGATAATCCAGAAATAGAGAGCATAGGTTGAGGGTGAGAGGGGAATGATATAAAAGGGAACTAAGGAGCAACCTTTTCTCATAGAGAGTGGTGCGAGTATGGAATAAGATGCCAGAAGAAGTGGTGGAGGCTGACAATTATAGCATTTTAAAGTCATTTGGATACTTGACATGAATAGGAAAGCTTTAGAGGGATATGGCCCAGGTGCTGGCAAGAGGGATAAGATTAGGTTCGGATATCTGGTCGGCATGGACAAATTTGACCGAAGGTTCTGTTTAGTGCTATTCATCTGTGACTCACAGCTCAGTGGGTTTCGGTCTCTTCAAAGACAAATCTTAGTCTGTTTTATTTTAGTAAAGCTCCAACATTCAGTACGGCGACAGTTTATTTCTTTAAATACACATCTTATGATAATTTGATTAAGTTTTTTTTAATATAAAATATTGGTACTAATTTATTCTAGAGTCGTGTTTTGTAAAGCTGTAAGACTGTGAGCCTTTTTCTGGGTCTGTGGACTGTTAAGGTGCAGAGATGGCCATTCGTACAGAGATGTGCTCTTCCTGTTGGATGTAGGATGTTGAGGAAAGTTCCAATAATCCTAATTGTCTGCAGGAAGTGAGGATGCAAATCCTGTAGGATTTCATGGATCAGATGGAGCAATAGTTAAAGGTAATGATGAATTTACAGGAGCCGGGGTATGTGATAGGTGACAGTTTCAGAAAGGTAGGAAAACTGCCAATCCAGTCAGGTAGATAGGTTTCCTCTCGGAAAGGGAGGAGCGGAGGGCAAGTAGTGCAGGCGTCTCCTGCATCATAAACAAGTATACTGTTTTGGAAAGCGTCCCGAGGTCACATTCTCAGGGGAATATCGCACTGACAGCCAAGTTCCTAGTGTAATGTATCTAGTGTAATGTGAGATATATCATGTTCCACGTGATCGATGGTGATAGGGGGCTCTCTAGTCTGCAGCACAGACTGCAGTTTCTGTAGCTAACAGTAAGACATCAGAATGGGGTGGTGCCTCCCTACTGTCTGGGTGAAGGATGGCTCCGAGGGTGCAGAATATTCTGAAAGGGGAGAATGATCAGTGGGAGGTCGCTGTACATTGGTACCAATGACATCAGAGAAAAAGATGAAGTCCTGATTAGAGAATATAGCAAATTAGCCTGGAGGATAATAAGCAGGTCCTTGTGGGTAGTAATATCTGGATTACTCCCGGTGCCACATGCTAGTGAGAGCAGGAATAGCAGGGTAGAGCAGATGAATGCGTGGCCAAGGATCTGATACAGGAGAGAAGGATTCCCATTTTCGGATCATTGGAATCTCTGCTGGGGGAGAGGTGACGTGCATAACAAGGATGGATTACACCTGAATTGGAAGTGTCTGATATCCAAGCAGGGAGATTTGCTAGTGCTAATCGGGAGGCATTAAACCAGTGAGGGCGTGGGGGTAATCCTAAAGAGATAGTGAGAAAGGAGGTAACCCTGAGGCTGGTACAGTTGAGAAGTTAGACAGGCGAGGGCAAGGCACAGAATGATGTCGGACTGACAAGGTACAATAGACAATAGGTGCAGGAATAGGCCATTCTGCCCTTTGAGTCAGCATCACCATTCATTATGATCATGGCTGACCATCCACAATCAGTATCCTGTTCCTGTCTTATCTCTGTAACACTTGATTCCATTATCTTTAACAGCTCTATCCATCTCTTTCTTGAAAGTATCCAGACACTTGGCCTCCACTGCCTTCTGGGGCAGTGCATTCCATGTGTCCACTACTCTCTGGGTGAAGACGTTTCTCCTCAACTCTCTTCTAAATGACCTCTCCCTTATTGTTAAACTGTGTTCTCTGGTTCTGGACTCACCCATCCGTGGGAACATGCATCCTGCCTCCAGATTGTCCAACCCTTTAATAATCTTGTAGGTCTCAATCAGATCCCCTCTCATTTTTCTAAACTCCAGTGTATACAAGCTCAGTCGTTCCAATCTTTCAACATATGATCATTCCGCCATTCCGGGAATTGACCTCGTGAACCTACCCAACACTTCCTCAATAGCCACAATGCTCTTCCTCAAATGTGGAGACCAAAACTGCACACAATACTCCAGGTGCGGTCTTACCAGGGCCCTGTACAGCTGCAGAAGGACCTCTTTGCTCCTATACTCAATTCCTCTTGTTATGAAGGCCAGCATGCAATGAGCTTTCTCACTACCTGCTGTACCTGCATGCTTGCTTTCATTGACTGATGTACAAGAATACCTCGATCTCGTTGTACTTGCCCTTTACCAAACTTGACTCCTTTTAGATAGTAATCTGCCTTGTTGTTCTTGCCTCCATAGTGGATAACCACACATTTATCCACATTAAACTGCATCTGCTATGCATCCATCCACTCACCTAGCCTGTCCAAGTTAAACTGTATTCTCATAACATCCTCCTCACATTTCACCCTGCCACCCAGCTTTGTGTCATCAGCAAATTTGCTAATATTACTTTTAATATGTTCATCAATATTATTAAAGTATATTGTAAATAGCTGCTGTCCCAGCACCGAACCTTGTGGTACCCCACTAGTCACTGCCTGCCATTCCGAAAGGAAGCATTTATCACTACACTTTGCTTCCTGTCAGCCAGCCAATTTTCAATCCAAGTCAGTATATTCCCCTTTGTAAATCCATGCTGACTCTGACGAATCCTATTACTGCTATCCAAATGAGCCATAATTTCATCTTTTGTAATTGACTCCAGCATCTTTCTCACCACTGACATCAGGCTAACCGGTCTATAATTCCTTGTTTTCTCTCTCCCACCTTTCTTGAAAAGTGGGTCAACATTAGCCACCCTCCAATCTGACTCTACATCTCCTGATTCTGTGTCTCCCCCTTCGCAAGGGGCTGAACGTCATCCCTCACCAACAGGGCCATCCCACCCCTCTGCCCATCAGTCTGTCCTTTTGACAGCACTGCACTGCATTTATTTCAATACAAGAGGTTTTACAGGGAAAGCAGACGAGCTTAAGATATGGTTTTGAACATAGGCCTGTGATATAGTGGGTATTACAGAAACGTGGCTTAGGTTGGACAGGCCAGGTAGCTTAATGTTCCAGGGAATAGATGTCAGAGGAAGGATAGAAAGGGGGATAAGAGAGAAGGTGGAATGGTGTTTTTGATTAGGAATAACATTATTGTTGTGCTTAGGGAGGATATTCATGGGGGTTCGCCTGTTGAAATTACTTAGGTGGAACTGGGAAATAAGAACAGGGTGACCACCTTATTTAGGGTGTCTGTGTGGGTTTCATCTGGGTGCTCTGGTTTCCTCCCACAGTCCAAAGATGTGAAGGTAGGGGTTAAGGAGTAAATGATAGGTAGTGATAGAGTCCAAAGAGACGGGAGCAGTTGGACAAAAGAGTGGATAACGATCGGGCTGGGGGAGGATAAATAGCTGTTTATGGGGACTGTTAGTGGCTAACCATAGCTAATGTGTAATGGCAGGCTATGTGATAACAAGGCTTGGTGTCTGGGTTAAGAGGCTAGGGCGCTAGGACATTGGAGAGTTCAGGGCCTAAAATTATTGAATTTGATACAGGGGCTAGAGAGGTGCAGGGTTCCCAAGTAGAAGATGAGGTGTTGTTTTTCCAGCTTGTGTTAACGTGTGGCTCTGGAAAAGCACAGCAGGTCAGGCAGCATTTCAGGAACAGGAGAATCGACGTTTTGGGCATATTCCTTTCATCAGGAATTCCGGGATTGGGTGGGGTGGGGGGGAATAAGAGGGCGAGAGATAAATAAGAGGGGTGTGTGCGGTTGGTGGGAAGGGAGCTAGGAAGGCAATAGGTAGATGTAGGTGGAGGGTAATGGAGAGAGGGTGGAGGGGATAATGGAAGGAAGATGTAGGGGTGGGACAGTTCAAGAGGGTGGTGTCCAGTTGGAGGGTTGGATCTGGGATAAGGTAGGGGAGGGGAGATGAGGAAACCTTGATTCCGTGGTAAAAGGTTCCCAATGTGGAAGATGAGGTTTTCTTCCTCCAGGCGTCGGGTGGCTGGGATTTGGTGGTGGAGGTGGCCCAGGACATGAATGTCCTTGGCGGAGTGGGTGGGGAAGTTGAAGTGGTCGGCCACAGGATGGTGGAGTTGGTTGGTGCATGTGTCCCAGAAATGTTCCCTGAAACATTCTGCAAGTTGGTGTCGTGACTCCCCAGTGGAGAGGAGACCACATCCAAAGCAAAGGCCATAATAGGTGAGGTGTTTGGACGTGCAGAAAAATCTCTGCTGGATGTGGAAGGGCCCTTTTGAGGTGTGGGCACAGGTTTTACACCTCTTGCAGTGGCAAATGAAGGTGCTGGGAGGGGAGGTTGGGTTGGTGGGGAACATGGATCTGACTAGAAATTCACAGGGAATGGCTTTTGATTATAATGGAAATGTTTGAAGTGAATGAAGGTTGCTACTCATTTAAATTCTCTTAATGGAAGTAACTAGCTGAAACTAGAGAGACGTTGTGACAGGAGACCTCGGACCTGTGGTGTGCTCCTCTTACACAATGTGGGAAATAAGGGGCACTTCCAGTGTCCCTGACGGCTGTGTGTGCAGGAAATCTGCCCATCTACAGCTACTGGGAAACTGCTTTTCAGACCTGGAGCTGAGAGTGGACTCACTGTGGAGGAATACTGAGAATGGTATGGACAGCACGTTTAGTGAGATAGTCACACTGCAGGTGAGGGTTACACAGGCAGAAAGGGAATGGGGGACCATCAGATCAAGTAAAAGGCTCTGGAAGGAAGTTCAGGACAACCCAGTGATCATTCCCCTTCTCGAACAGATATTGTGCACCGCTTGGGATTCTATAAGGTGGGGAACATGTGGGGTGGACTCTCAGGGAAAATCAGCAACAGCCAGGTCCGTGACCCCACAGAGAGCTCCGCTGCCCAGAACTGGAGGAAGGAAAATGGCAGAGCTATAGTGACAGGGGATCCAGTAGTCAGGGTCAGAGACAGGCGCGTCTGTGGCCACAGACATGAATCCAGGACAGTGGAATTGAACCCAGGTCCATTTATTGATAAGTGCACAGACCAATAAAGGTCAGCGTCCCAAATGCAACCTTCAGCACTTGGTCACCCTGAATCTCTACTTTCCAGGGACTGTGCACTTGTTCTGAGCTCTTCAGAGGGATTGAAGGGGATGGGGAGAAAAAAGGAACCGGATTGTGTTGTAGATCTACAAAATAACGGTCACTCACTCCTCTTGGTCTCCCACCTCCCGTCGTACCTCCTCCCCACTGCAGGGAAAATACCTTGTGTATTTACCCTATCCATGCCCCTACTGATGTTATAAACCTCTATAAGGTCACCCATCAGCATTGACGCTCCAGGGAAAACAGTGTATTCAGCCTCTCCCTGTAGCTCAAATCCTCCAACCCTGGCAACATGCTTGTAATACCTTTCTGACCCCTTTCAAGGTTCCCAATATTGTTTTGATAGGAAGGAGAACCGAATTGCACACAATAATCCAAGCGTGACCTAACCAATGTCCTGTACAGCCACAATATGACTTCCCAACTCCTATACTCCGTTCTCTGACAAATAAAGGAAAGCATATTAAACACCTTCTTCACTATCCTATCTACCTGCAAATCTGCTTTGAAGGAGCTATGAACCTGCACTCCAAGGTCTCATTGTTCAGTAGCACTCCCGAGGACCTTACCATTAAGTGTATACATCCTGCTAATATTTGCTTTTCCAAAATGCAGCACCTCACATTTATCTAAATTAAACTCCATCTGCCACTTCTCAGCACATTCAACCATCTGACCAAGGTCCCGTTGTACTATGAGGTAATCATCTTTGCTAACCACTACAACTCCAATTTTGATGTCATCTTACTAACATTACTTCCTATATTCACATTCAAATCATTTATATAAATTATGAATTTAGTGGATCCAGCACCGATCCTTTTGTGACACCCCACTGGTCACAGGTCTCCAATCTGAAAATCAACCTTCCACCACCACCCTCTGTATTCTATCTTTGAGCCAGTTTTGTATCCAAATGGCTAGTTCTCCCTGTATTCCATGAGATCTAACCTGCTAACCAGTCTCCCATGGGGAACCTTGTTGAATGCCTTTTTGAAGACCATGTAGGTCATTTCCACCGCTTTGCCGTCATCAATCCTCTTTGTTGTTACTTCAGAAGAATTGACTCAAATTCATGAGACGTGATTTCTCACGCACAAAGCCGTTATTAATATCCACATGTACATTGGGGTCTGTGTCACCCAGTTATGGGTGTTAATATTCTGGATAAAGCATGTACACCAGCTTTGTGTTAGTGACTGTGTACTGAGTCTTGTTAATATCACCAACACAGGTGAGTTCCTTTAGAAAGGCAGTCCCTATATCCCGAACCCCACTCCCATCTGCTCTGTCCCCTCCATCCCCACCGTAGACAGTAAATAGGAGGAGCTCATAGAGTTTCCATGTGAGTAAGATTGAGAACATCTTCCCTTCTTTCCACTAGCCCACCAGGAAATGGTGGTAGTGTCCTTATCTCAGGATCAGGAGGATTGGGTTCAGAGTTGAGTAACAGCATCTTTGAAGAGACTGATTGGAAAACATACCCAAGCCTCCAGGCCATATTGTCTCCCAGCTCTCCCTGCCTGAGCCTCCAAACAGAACCTTCCTGTAGTTTCTCTCCTGTCAGACCCTCCCATTGCTCAGTTTGTACAAGATCCCCTCCTGCTACTGCACTGATCCTGTCCCTCACTGTTCTTTCCAACCCCCAGTGTCCTTCACATTCATTCATTGTTTACAATCCCATTGTCCCAGTCCTCTAGCCCCGCCCCCTCCACTCTATTGGGCAGCAGCTGCTGTCAATCACCCAGAGTCCTGTGTGATCCGGAGCATGCTCTGCAGGAGGGGAAACAAGTGCACGGGTGTAGTGCTGGGCAACTGTTGGCGTATGTGCAGGATGGGTCAGTGCCAGGGAGGGAGGCTGTGGGTGTGTGGGGTTAATCTGTCATTGGCAGCTCCGTCCCTTCCTCCCTCTGAGAACAGGACCCAGGGGAATGGCCCCTCCCCTGGTATCATGACAAGTGGTCAGCGTATCAGTGGGGGGAGCATTTTGCAGAAAGTTCTCAGAACTCAGGAATGTTATGGAAAGGAACAAAGATGGCCCTGCAATTAAAGTTCAAACTTGATTCATTTTAGTTCAACCAGATATGATTTGGCCAGTGTGTGCAGGATGATTCTCATCAGAGGATGGGAGTGGGGAAATAAATAAGAGGTTCCAGATTGTGGAAAAAAAAATCAGTGCGTTCTGCCCCAGAAGGGAACCCTGAGAGGTTTGGGGAGGATTCACTAACACCCAGGAGGCTCCGAGTCAGACTCATTGATTTGACTTGATTAGATTAGATTTCCTACAGTGTGGAAACAGGCCTTTCGGCCCAACCAGTCCACACCGACCGTCGGAAGAGTAACCCACCCAGACCCATTTCTCTCTGACTAATGCACCTAACACTGGGCAATTTAGCCTGGCCGATTCACCTGACCTGTGCATCTTTGGACTGTGGGAGGAAACCGGAGCACCCGGAGGAAACCCATGCAGACGCGGGGAGAATGTGCAAACTCCCCAAGGCTGGAATTGAACCTGGGACCCTAGTGCTGTGGGGCAGCAGTGCCATTGTGCCGCCCCTTTTTTTGGTTCTTAGTCTGCAGGCAGGAGCTCGGAAGCTGAATTCAAAGAGAGGAGAGTGTGTGAGAACTGGGTGTGGGGGAAAGGAATGAGGAGATTGGTTTGGATTTCAGTTCACAGAAGGGAGAAATTGTGAGACTGAAATTTAAAGCTTTGGGGAACAAAGAAACTACAATTTAATACTATAATTGTCTCATGAATTTCCATCCTGTGTTAACGGTGGTGACTTGTTTTCTCAGTTGTAGAGTACTGAACGGGCAGATTTGTGGATGAGAAATTCAAATTGAACTTCATGTTCAGACCCGATGGTTACTTGATCCGTGCCGATCTGAATATCATTGGCCTTTTCACGTGGAATGAAAGGTGTGTATTCTGTCCGTGGGCGAATATTTCAAATGTCAGTGTGTCTGGAAAAAAATACTGAGACACAGCCAAGTCCATGTTAGTGTGGTGACTGTGGAGAGAGATTTAATTTATTTTTAAAAGTCTGAAAAAACATGGCACATTTCCCAGGAACAATTAAGTCACAGATTTGTATGAGGATAAGTTTTAAATTAACCATGCAACCAGAAAGACACAAGGATACCTGCACCATGGAAAATGCTATGAAAACGGGATTGTTGTAAAGGAGTTAATTCTCGATCATGGATTGTAATCCATTGGCGTTGTCACGTCGGTTCCAGCGCCGTTGGGAAACATTGGAAATGCGATGGATGCAGTGTAGATTTCAGTTATTAAACTGGAAAAATTGAAAAGAAATTGACAAGAACTTTTGCCAGGGCTCAGGGGTCTGAGTTATAGGGAGAGGTTGGACAAGTGAGGATTTTTGTTTTTGTTTAGAGCAGAGGAAACAGAGGGGGGATCTTTTCTGGAAGTGTGTAAGACCATGAGGGGCTTGGGTAAGGTGAATGCACTTAGTCTTTTTCCTAGGGAATCAAGGAGTGGAGGGCATCAGTTTACGGTCAGAGGAGAAAGAATGAAAGGGAACATGAGGGGCAATTGGTTTACACAGAGGGTGGTATGGATATGGAATGAGCTGCCAGTGGAAGTGGTTGAGGCGGGTACATTAACAACAGGTAAAAGGCATTTGGACAAATACATGGATAGGAAAGGTTCAGAAGCAGATGGGCCAAGTGCAGGGAAATGGGGTTAGCGTGGATGGACATTCTGGTCGGCATGGGTCAGTTTGTGCCAAAGGGCCTGTCTCTGCTGTAGGACTCTGACTCCAAGTATATTTACTATTTCTCCCGCTATCTCTGGGAGCACCCTGGGATGTATTCCATCAGGGCAAAGAGACTTACCTACTTTTAGCTACATTAGCTTGCCCAGCTCTAACTCTCTCGTGATAGTTGTTTCTTTGTCCTCATCTTCCTCAGTTTCCTTATCAATAACAGGCATGTCCTTCGTATCCTCCACTGTGAAGACTGACTGCTGTGTACTCATATTCCTGAACCCTGCTGGATAGCAATAACTACATTAGCAGAACTCTGAGAGATCTTCTTTGAGTCTTCATTGATGAGACATGGCATTTACCTGGATAGTGTACATGTAGAACACCTCCAGGCAGCATCAGGTAACTCCCCGCTTGTCCGATGTATGGCTCCCATTCTTATACCTTTGTATTAGATAGTGAGGAAGCATGTGGGAGATAATGATTTTGCAATTTTAAACTGAGGTGAATTAAAAATCACACAACACCAGGTTATAGTCCCTCGGGTTTAATAGGAAACACACTAGATTCCTTCATCATGATCCAATTACACCTGTTGGACTATAACCTGGTGTTGTGTGATTTGTAACTCCCCTCAGTTTAAAATTGCAAAATCATTATCTCCTACATGCTTCCTCACTATCTAAGTTTGGAACACTAATCCACCTGACTATCCTGCTTTTTCCGAAAATCTCCTTTGGTGAAGCTGGTGCGTTTTGGATTCAGCTTTCCAGTTATTACCGTAAGAAGATGAGCACTGGGCACAGGAGAGGCAATGTAGCCCTTCGAACCAGCTCCACCATTTAATACGGTGATGATTGAGCTCACCTCGGTCTCAGCTGGGTTTTCCCACCTGCTCTCTCTCACCCTTCATCTCATTGCAAAATCAACATCTGTATCTCTTCATTAAATCTGCTCATTGTCCTGGCGTCCACTGCATTTTGAATAGGGAATTCCACAGATTCACAGCACATTGAGAAAGGTACATTCTTCTCCATGGGAATAAAATAGAATCCCTACAGTGCAGAAACAGGGTATTCGTCCATGGAGTCCACACCAACCCTACAATGAGCATCCCATTCAGACTCACCCATTCCCTGTATTTCCCATGGTTAATGGCTTAACCTGCACATGCATGGACACTGTGGGCAATGTAGCATAGCCGATCCACTTCACCTGCACATCTTTGGGCTGTGGGATGAAACTGGAGCACCCAGAGGAAACCCGCACAGACACGGGGAGAACGTGTAAACTCCACACAGTCGCCTAAGGCTGGAATCAAATCCAGGTCCCTGACGCTGAGAGTCAGCAGTGCTAACCATGAGCCATCTTTGCTTAAAATCTGCTCCTCCTTTTAACATCCTCACGCCCCAGTTGGCTGAATCTACATTCCTTACATCAGGAAATCAGGTTGTGGAAGCAGGTGTCTCAGTAAAACCCAATGACAGCCCACAGGTCCTGTCTGTCTGAATGGGGATCCTATACACAACACCCTCCAGTCTATACTTTTCATTCACATTCCAGAGACAGGGCTCCAGTGACTTCATGGGGACTACAACTCCCACAAACCCTGAAGCAGGGACCACACATGTGTGGGGAAACCCTGCACTATACATGTGCAGAATGTGAGTGGGTTTTGGAACTTGTGCTTTGGGTAAGTATACTTTGCGGAAAGTTTTTCACACTGTGATTGGCTGGAGGAGGAATGCATCTGCTTATAGTATTGATCAGTTGGGGGGTCAAAGTGTCACCACACCCATGTAGGACCACTCTCCATCCCCAATTCATTGCAATGGGAAACAAAGAAGGTTCTGACCAATTCTCCCAGACTGAAGGTTCATCTTCTGTCCAGGATCTGCCACCTCCCTTTCTGTTCCCTTTTGTTTCATTCTGCTGTTACATTATTGACTTGCAGCAACTGAAGGGAAAGGAAGTGAACCCAGAAAGGGTGCAGAGTCTAACCAGGGACGGGAAGTGGTGGCATGGATCTGTTTATCAGTAACTCCATGAGAGTGGGGAGGGTGTACATTAGGGACAGCAGATTCAGAATGGTGGGAGAGAGTAAGTGGGCTGGAGGGTTACAGCTTTGGGGGAAGAAAGGGGAAAAAGATATTCCAGAGAAGCTAGAATTGTCTGCTCTGAATTTCTAACCTGTACATATTCCTTTATACAGGGTGCTAGACGGTGAAGAATTGCAGACTGAAATCTCAAAATCATGTACAGATTGTGATTAAGTTAACCAGCATTTGAAGAACCAAAGATAGAGAATTACTCGGCCAAAATCCTGTACACTCTCCTCACAGCATTGTCGATCTCTCTGCGCCGAATGGACTGTGAATGGTTCAAGACAGCAACTCTCTACCACCTTCTCCAGGGTAACTAGAGATGGGGAATAAATGCTGGCTGAGCCAGTGATGCCCATATCCTGGAAATGGTTTCTATCTCTAGTTGCTGAAACCCGGTTGATGTTACTGCAGGATGATGAGGGACGCTGAGTGTATCCTCCAGGAGGCAGCACCATCACATTACCCCTGCCTACACCCACACAGTAACACAGCAACACCACTGGAACAAAAGGCAGTGAAACCAAAGGAGGACTTAGATATAGTTCTTCAAGGTAGAGTCATGAAAGGGGATTGGAACTCAGCAGGAACAGGAGACTGAGCTGGATGGTCAGCTGTTTCCCATTGAATGTGGAGCAGGATTGAAAGGCTGAATGGTCTCCTCCTGCTGCTATCTCCCAGGTATGTATATAGCCATGGAGCCTGGGTAGGAAGGAGTGGGCAGGGATTCTGCAGGAGATTGCACTTCCACAACAGGTTTCAGTGAGGGATGGTTTGATGGATTTTATTTAACATTTATCTTTAACACAAGGTTTGTAAATTTTTGGTTTTTAAATGTTGTGAAAGTTTTTTGAACAGCAAATAACATTAAAGAAAATAAACTGTCTGAATATAACAGTTTTAAAACTTTCAACCTCTGTAAAATAACATCCTGTCTATTCCCGGACACCATCACTTTTCAGCTACTCAAGCTCCAGGGAAATATCCCCTCCCTGTCTGAACCTTTGGTTTGATTTAACTGCTTTTCAGTTCTCGGTCTGTGAGCTGTGGAGCGTTCTTTTTCCCCATTTCTCCGACCCAGAAATGTTCTCACAGCAACCTTCCCACCATCAACATCATCATTACACCGTTTTGCTTTTGTTTAACATAGAATCACCAGCAGTGCAAAAGTGAGGACCGCAAATGATGGAAACCAGAGCCTAGCTTAGAGTGGTGCTGGAAAAGGGCTTTTGCCACAATGTTGATTTTCCGGCTCCTGACCTGCTGTGCTTTTCCAGCATCACTCTAATCTAGACATATCATCACCAGCAGTAAACCATTTGTGTAACCAATTGAATATTTCCAAACAGAGCCCATTACGGGCCAAGCAAACCATTACAAGTGACAGAGTGAGAAGGGACTAAATCAAAGTAGAGGTGTGGGGAGGGGGCAGCGGTGGAGATAAAGCACTATATCCCCTGCGGTGCCCACCTCTATCTAAAGGCATCAAGAGCATTGATGCACACCACATGCTCCTTCTCCAAGGACACCCGGCTGTGTAGCCTTTATCCTCAATCATGGAATAGAATCCCGACAGTGTGGAAGGAGAGCATTGGCCCATCAAACTGCACCGACCATACAAAGAACATCACGCCCAGAGCACTCTATCACTGTAACACTGCATTTCCCATGGCTGATCCACCAAGTCTGCCCGGATACTGTGGACAATTTAGCACGACTGATCCACCTGACCTGCACATCTTTGGACTGTGGGAGGAAACCAGAGCACGTGGAGGGGACCCACACTATCATGGGGAGAATGTGGGAACTCCACACAGGCTGTTGGCCAAGGCTGGACTGCAACCTTGTTCCTGATGCTGTGAAGCAGCAGTGCTATAGAGCAGTTTAAATCATAACAGATGATCACATTACTGTTTGTAGAGATATCCGCCCAGAGAGACATCCTGAGGTTCAGAAAGTGGCAATGTAAGTTCAGTCAACTCCAGCCCAGTTAATGTGGTTAACAACAACATCAATATTCCAACAGTGTCACCATGTACAAGGTCCACTCCTGACTCTGATGAACAGTAACATCAGAATCAGAGTCCGGCAGTCCACACGGAGCAAGTGGATGACCACTTCCCTGTGAGCACTCACTGGTCTCTCAATCGTGTTGAAGATGCAGCAAATCCCTTGTCACACAGAGGGGTGAACAGCTCCTACCCAGTGTGAACCCTTGGAGTGTCGGGGGCAGGATGAATCACTGAATCCATTCGCCCACACTGACCACGTGATTGGCCTCTCCCCCTGTGTGGGCTCACTGGGGACTCCGCAGGTGCTGCATTTGAGTGAATCTTCCCCCCACACTGGGAACAAGTGAATGACCTTTCCCCAGAGTGAGCTCACTGGTGTTTAAGCAGGTCAGAGGACTGAGTGAATCCTTTTGCACACACTGAGCAGGTGAATGGCCTCTCCCCAGTGGGAATGCACTGATGTCTCAGCTGGTGAAAGATTTGAATGAATCCTTACTCACACATGGAGCGGGTGTAGGGTCTAAATCCACTGTGCCATCTCTGGTGCCTCAGCAGATTGTAAGATCGAGTAAATCCCTCCCCGTATAGATGAACGGCCTCTCCACAGTGTGACTGTGTCGGTGAGGGTCCCACTGGGAGGGGTAAGTGAATTCCTTATTCTGATTGAGCACGTCCTCCTGTTTCTCCCAGTTATTATTGTCAATCTCATTCCCCCTGAACCAGAACCTGTTCCAGTGTTACAGAAACAGCAGAATGGTCAGCTGAAGCTGGTCAACTGACGGATTACTGGACACGAACGGTTCACTCTCCACAGATGCTGCCAGACCTACTGAATGCTTCCAGAAATTCCTGTTTTTATTTCTGATTTCCCAGCATTTACAGATGTTTAGTTTTCCAATACTCATCTTGTCTGGTGCAGAGGAGTTTATTGATGAAATTAGAGGAGATTGAAAGTTGTACGTTAGGTCACACATCAGCTATGATCATCATGAATGGCAGAGCAGAGTTGAGGGGCTGAATGGCCGCCTCCTGTTCCAATGAAAGTGATCCACTGGCAACTTGTGGTTACATTTCCCCTCTCTGCTCACTTGACCTCCATGTCGAACACACTGTTAATGAACAAATCTCTTGTGTTTGAACTAAATCTGTTAATGTTCAGTGGCTCCCTCTCCTACCACCCGGGTTTAACTCTCATCATGGAATGTTGTCTTGTATTACTGCGGGAATGCCCACAAGGACTAACCCTGGGGTCTGTATCCACTGGGATCCACAATCACCGTTTATTTCCTTCTTCCTCTTTCATTCTGGCTATCGAACTCTGGGTTTCAATCTATTCTCCTGTCAAGCTCTTCAACATGCCCATGTGGGTGGACGAGACACAGCTCGGATTTAATGAAGGGAAGTGGGGATTTGGTGGAAGTACGAGGAGAGGTGACAACAAAGACCGTAACGGCAGAGTTTCTCCATGATTCAGTGAGTGGTGAGGCACCTGAGTTTGTGTGTGTGTGTGTGTGTGTGTGTGTGGGTGGGGGGGGGGGTGAAGACAGTTTCAATCAGGGATTTGGTAAGACACTCAAACATTGACCTGTCCATCTGATTGTTAACTCAGACAGATAGAAAGATGCACATTTAGATAGCACATTTGATGATCTGGGGCGATGAAACATGCTTCCAACACAATGATGTCAACCACAAATCTCTGAAAACACAGACACAAAGCTTTCTACTTGCACCAGGGGCTGTCTCTCAGCCTCTTTTCTTGAGAAAAGCGTTTTGAGCTGTTCAGCATTTCCTGGTGATTATAACCGCTATGTTCCTGTAAGATTTGTGACTGAACCTTTATTTTCCTGTTCCCTGTGAATGATGAAAGTAGCAAAAACAGTTCCTGACCTGTGGGGGGTTTCGATTGGACTATTTATATTTAGAAATCCATTCCCACCCTCACATACAGTGTGAAATTGATTTAAAACTGAAGGGAAGGAGTGAGTGAGCACCCACAGAATCATATGTATCTGAGCTGAATGAACCTGGCATGAGAAAAATGGGACAACAATCACAACTACTTAAAATCTCCGAATCCAGTGGGTGCAGAAAGAGTATATTCTGCACATTGAGTCTGCAATTACCTGCTCACCCACCCTACCCCCATCACCCCACATTAACCATGGCTAGCCCAACCCACCTAAATTGCACACAGTGGCCATGTTAGCATGGCCAATCCAGTAACGTCACAAATTACATCCAAATGCTCGGAATAGTAGATGAAGGCTCACAAATACTTGACTCTGACACAATGCTCTGCTTTTCAAAATAAAATCTGGGGGAAACTGCAACCGGAAAAAATTCTGATAATCTCAGGAGGAAGAGAATTCAAAATTGCACCATTGACTCGGGGCGCAGTGAAAGTTACAGATGTCTGGGAACCCTCAGAAATGTAACAGGTTGTGAGCAAGGTCGGGGTGAGACAAGGACATAAAGTCGGTCTGTCACATAGGGGAAGGCAGGAGAGATTAAACAGCAGAAATGGTCATCCCGCAAGGCCACAGGGAATAGAGTTAGGGCTGGGAAAGAAACAAGGAAACAAGGTGTGCAGCTGACAAAGAAATATGTTAAAAACAGATTATAAAAGCATAGAGGGCAGAGGACAGTCTAAAATTGTTGCTCTCAATGGAGAGTACAAAAAGCTGTAAAGCCTGGAGAGTTCTATTACAGCCAACACATACCCAGGATTGGCCAAGTGGCCTCGATCTGTGCTGTAACTTTCTGATAATTGTTTACCTGAAATTTGTGGTTAAAGTATGATGACTCTCGTAATTTTTCAAATTTGACTGGAGTTTGATATTCTGGAGAAGTGTCAAATAAATCGCATTGATCACATTCTGCAGATCTTAGATCCATTACCCTGCATGTTCCAGAATTTCAGTTACATCCATATCCCCTGCCAATGGGACAGGGCATACAGGGATGGTGATGATGGTGTCGAGGACATTGTAAGCTATGATTCTGTGCATATGACTGTGTCAGCTTATTGCTTGAATAGTCTGCGTTCCAGCTCACCCACTTAGATGTTGGTAGGGTCAGACACTACAGTTGGAGCTCCTCTGCTCGCCAGTTCCTTTCATTTCTGCTTTTTTAAAAAAAATTCCTTCTCTCTCATTCTCACCTTAGCAGACTCTGACACAAGTGTCTCAACATTGAATCATGACAATATTTTTAAAAATCATGTCTCTACAAAAAAACCAATGGAGGAAAATAGATTATTCTTGCATCAACTGCATTTTTAAACAAAAACAATCCTGTTCAATAAACACTGTCTCATTTTTTTCCTTTAATTCTATAAAGCAAGCTATTATATTTGATCCCTCGGTTTAGCGATCTTAATAAATATCCAATCAATTTCAGAGCAACATGCTGACAAAGTATTGAACCAATTTATCTGTTTAGGTTTTAGCATTAATTATTAAGTCATTATCATTACAATAATTGCATAATAATTGGTCTGGGTAACAAGTATACTGAGGTTCACAATTTACTTTGTTGACTGTTTGAAAAATGGTACAGTATATCCTTTTTTCAGGATTCTAACAGTAATTATTAAGGAATTTGCATGACAATAATTATTACATAGTTTAGTTTAGTCTTGCTAACAACTACAGTGAAGTTTATATTTGAATTTAATCCAATCTTCCCTAGTACCAATACAGTAATATAAAAATCCATTTTATTTCCAATCAACACACCTACAAAAGCATCCATTATTTCTGATGCAATACACACTATTAAAAATATGACTTTTGTTCATTTCAATGATCTGTGTAATTCCAGCCTTATAAATTTAGAAAAATCTAATTATTTTTCCCTGCAACAATTCCTGATCATTTTTGCAGATAGCACAGTCAAATAACAAGATGAGATTTATCATTATTCGTAAGTATGCTTATACAATTTTGAAAGTCTATATGTTTCTAATATATAAATGTTCATTTCCGTCCATAGAATATAGAACAGTACAGCACAGTACAGGCCCTTTGGCCACGGTGTTGTTCCGATCTTTTATCCTACTCTAAGTTCAAACTAACCAACATGCCCTTCACATGCTATCATCCATGTGCCTATCCATGAGTCAGTCAAATGTCCCTGATAGATCTGAATCTACTACCACCACTGGCAGTGCATTCCACTCACCCACCACTATCTCTGAAGAAACTATCTCTAACATCTCCCCACAACTTCCCCCATTCACCTTAAAATTATGCCACTTTGTGGGGAAAAGTCTTTCATAATTCATTCTATTTATGCCTCTCATCATCTTACACAAAGCTATCAAGTAAACTCTCACCCTCTTTCACTGCAATGACCAAAACCCCAGCTCCCTCAACCTTTCTTCATAAGACATGCCTTCTAGTCCAGGCAACATCTTGATAAATCTCATCCACACCTTCTCCAAAGCTTCCGCATCCAACGTCTAATGAGGTGATCAGATCAGAACAGAACACAATAATCCAAGTGTAGTCTCACCAGGGATCCATAGAGCTGCAGCATAACCTCGTGGCTCTTAAACTCAATTTCCCCGCTAATGAAAGCCAACACACCGTGCACCGTCTGAATAACCCTATCACCTTGGATGTCAGCCATGAGGGATGGATGGACGTGCACCCCACGATCCCTCAGTTCCTCCGCATTGTCAAGAATCCTGCATTTTATCTGAAAATATACATTCAAATTTGAAATTCCAAAATGAATAACTTCACATTTTCCCATCTGCCACTTCTCCGCCCAGCTCTGCGTCCTGTCAATGACCTCTAGCAACTTACAAAAGCCCTCAACACTATCCATAACTCCACCAATCTTTGTGTCATTGGCAAACCTCCTAACCCACCCTTCCACTTCCTCATCCAAGTCATTTGTAAAAATCACAAAGAGCAGAGGTCCCAGAACTAATCCCTGCAGAACACCGTTGGTCACCGTGCTCCAAGCTGAAAACTATCTATGTAATCTCACCGTGTCTTCAATGGGCCAGCAAATTTATTATCTAACCAGGCAGATTTCCCTGTATCCCATGTCTCATTACTTTCGAAATGAGTCTACCATGGGGAACCTTATCAAACACCTTGCTAAAATCCATATACACCACATGCACTGCTCTGTCCTCACCAATGTGTTTGTCACATCCTCAAATAATTCAATAAGGTTTTTGAGGTATAACCTGACGCTCACAAAGCCATGCTAACCATCTCTAATCAATCTATGCTTTTCCAAAAAATCATCAATCCTATCTCTCAGAATCATCTCCAAAAATCTGCCCACATCTGATGTAAGATCGACTCATCGATGATTCCCAGGATTACCTCAATTGCCTTTCTTGAATAAGGGAATAACGTTTGCCACCCTCCAATCATCTAGTATGACTCCAGTGGACAGTGAGGTTGCAAAGATCATTGCCAAAACACAGTAATCCCTTGCCTCCCGTCCCATAACTACTTAAGTTATATCCTTTCTGGCCAGGCGATGTTTCCATCCACATGATTTTTCAATATTTTCAGCACATTCTCAGACTTAACATTGACCTGTTCGACCATATCAGCCTGTTTCACGCTGTCCTCAAAAAGACCAAGGTCCCCCTCTGACTCCTGGCACAAGATTGCTTCACTATAAGGGGTATAAATGTGGAATTATGTCTCAGCACTGAATTAATGGAAAGAAATTGCAGTGTACAATCACTCGATTACTTTGAATATTGAACTATATTTTAACTGAGAAAACACAGTTGAATTGATTTGATTATATTTCACTTCATGCTAACGTTTATTGTATTTCGAACCACAAGTTTCCTTTTTACATATATAAAACTTACTTATATTAATCACATGTTTATGTAAAGAAAATAGAATCACCATCTGCTTGTTCCTTCCTTTTTCAATGACTGTACAGTTTGAATTTGTGGAAGTTGTACTTTGTTGAAAGGAATGGAAATTGTCTTCAGCTGAATATTCACATTGAATGACTGATGCATTTTTAAATCAAAGTACAATGATCACGCAGTTTTGTCAATTTGTCTTTCAAAGAATTGCCATGAGATTCCTCTTTATTTAAGACTATCATTCATTTATTCTTTGTTATTGTAAAATATTGTTTAATTTCCAGTCCATTACACACAGAAACTACCTAATTAATTCCCATTTAAATTACAACAATAAACAGCTGATTAGTTTTCATTTGAGAAACCACATTAAACATAATATTGCAGTCCTGCCGTCCTGAGTGGGAACATTATGAAAGGAATTTGTGGAGCTGTGGCAGTGTCTCTGTTACTGGACGTGAGGGAAGGTTTAAAATCACACCTTCAACACAAATATATCAAGAGCTGCTCTGAATGTTGATGAGAGAGTAGCTAAGCACAGATTGAATTGCTTTTCAATTCAACATTAGATCTGCTTCTATCTTGTATATCAATAATCACAAAATCTGATACTTATTTGAGTCAGGTTACCAAGAAATATGTGTTGGAAAATTCAGTTTAGCCACTTTGCTTTAATAAAAGACTTACATCTGCCCCTGTTTTCTCTAACTGAAAGAAATCTGAAGAGGATTTTCATGTTTACGAAAAAAGGGGAAAATATTTCCCATATAAATTAATGCTTCTTCGATTTACGCCTTTTCAGCTTGTGTAAAGTTTCATAATAACGCTTTACTTTCGGATGCCTGTATCTAATTCTGTCACTTATAAGTTCCTGGAGAATATTTGAAAATGTTGCAGAATTAAAGATTACGATTACGGTCTAAGTAGTGAGATTGATCTTTTTTTGTTGCAAAGGGGCAAGTCCAAACAATTGAAACACATTAAACATTATTACATCGTGCTATAAATTTGAAAAAACGTTGATATCTTCTTCAGTAAACTAACAAATGCTCCCACCTATTACTTGTCAGTCAGCTGGTTACCTACTTTGTAACTGAATGATGTGATTCATCTAAATATTACACTGTCCTTTGATCAAAGTGAATTTGTAATTGTTGTTCAGTTTATGAATTGTCAGAAACTTGTTTTTATTTTTCCATTCACGTGTACATTTTGACCGTAAGATTGAACTGCTTTGAAAATATTGGAGTTTGTTCATTTAAAAATAAGGTTTGCACACCTCTCACTTATCTTATTTCTTGTATTATGATTCAAGAATGTTTCCTGGTGGAATTCGAGTAAATTCCAAACATTTGTTCACTTCACATAAGATCTGTAACACCCAGTTATCAATCTGTTGTTAATGTTACAGCTGGTTACATTGACATTGATTAGGTACTCATTCAGAGAGATCAACTGGCAATTATAAACTATTTGCAGGATTATTGAATTGAAAGAAAGATACAGATGTGCAAACATTTTTTGGAAAGAATTGTTTTTTCATTCAAATGTATAGGCTGTTCAAGAATTCTAAATTGCCTTCCATTGGTTTTCTTGTCAAGAAATCAAATTTATAATTCACGTGAATTTTAATGTGTTCTGTATTTTGAAATTTGTATCAGATTTAAGAATAAAAAGACGAGAAATTAACATGAAAACTTCAGTGAATAGAAAGCACATTAAATTAAATTGACAGAGGCAACCTTTAGTATTATCTCTGAATATTCAGTCAAATGTTTCTAATGTCAAAAGAGCATGGAGCCGGAAAAGCATAGCAGGTCAGGCAGCATGCGAGGAGAAGCAGAATCGATGTTTTGGCCATGAGCCCTTCATCGGGAATCTTTTTTGATGATGGCCTAATATCCGACAGGTTGATACTCCAGCTCTTTGAATGTGCTTCCCTTTTCCAATGCTACAGCCTTCCTCACTTTCTCCAATATGTTTAATGAAAATGAACTGAAAATGTTAGCATCAGCAGTTGAACAAGATCAAATTAACACATTTTTTGCAATATTTATAGTGAAAACCTGTTTGAGAACATGCAACAAATACGATCGAACAACATCTCTTGCCGTTAGAACCCTTGGCCATTCATAATATAGAATAACCATGCTTTGAACAACCAGTATGGTTAATAACGACTGAACTGAAATACCACAGGACACCGATTGTATTTATTGGAGGGAATGATATCCAGATCCTTACTGTCATAATGGTGATTGATCTCCTAAACAATAAAATTTTACTGCGTTTTTTCCACTGAACAGTAATAAGATGGTCATGAAGATCTTTGTGTGGCTTCATGTGCAGTGTTTTGTTTGAACATTGATTTCAGTAACATTAAGATATTTTACAAGATTAACAATTGACACTTAAAGGTAAGTTTTAAATGCAACGTTTAAAAAATTGTCAGTTTTGTTTAGCGAAACACAATTCTAAGTTTATCGAATCCCTATTGTGCGGAAACATTTGGCCCAACAAGTCTACACTGACGTTTCAAAGAATAATCCACTCAGCACCATTCTGCTCTCAGATTACTGGACATTTACTCCTGACTAATGCACCTAACCTACACATCCCTGAACAGAACGTGCAGTTTAGCACGGCCAATTTACCTAACCTGCATATCTTTGGATTGTGGGAGAAAACCAGAACATGAAAACTCTACACAAACTCTACACAAATGGGTTTGATTCCATCCTCTATTCCGAGGATGGAATCAAACCCAAGTGCATAACACTGTAAGACACGAGTGCTAACCACTGATCCTCTGTTCTCAGTGCCCAGCCCCATGCAAGAAATGAGATAATTGAGAAACGTGCAAAGTCAAATTTCAAAGGAACACTCTCTGATGTTGCCAAAGCGTATCAATCTTACATTCAATATGAATAGGTGAATGGAAAACAACAGAATAGAAACCCTGACAAATCATGAATAAACAATAATTAGAAAATTAATATGATCAAAGGGCACAACAATATTCAAGTGAATTGCATTGTTTAATTACACATTTTGGAATTAGTTAACTAATCAATAATAGGAAGTGACATTTATTTATTTCACTGATAAAGAAATTGACTTGCTTTTCATCTTTGTAACACTACAGAATAGCAATTTATGTGCCTGACATGTTTGAATTAAGCTCTTTCCAATAAAAAGAATAGTAAAATCACATTGACTTCTTCATCTTTAAGACTGCAACAATATCAAATACTTTCCATGAATTTAGAACCAGCAGAATTAGTTAATTTGGTTGCTTGGGGACTCGAAGAGAAAAAACAGCAGATTCTGTGAATTTGTCATTCAATGCGACTATTCAGCTGGAGACAACATCCCTTCTTTGCAAAAATGCTCAACTTCGAAAAATTCAAAATGCATTGTTATTGTTTAATGAAACAATACAGAAATGTTAATTCTTTTTCATTTGACTGAACAAGACGCAGGAATTTTATATGATTTTGTGTCATGAAAAATACTTAAATCTTATTATGGTGTGAAATACAGTAAATGTTCACATCAAAGTGAAATATATTGAAATGAATTCAACTATGTTTCCGCAGGTAAAATAAGAATTAATATTAACAATGATTGAGAGATTGCACACTACACAGTTATTCATGTAAAGAGCCATAATTCCACATTCACAGCACGTACTGGATTTCATAATTATTACGTATGAGCAACAACCGAATTATAAAATTTAGAAATCATGAGAAATCTCGTTTTGCTATGTGACTGAGGAATATGTGCAAACAAACAGGAATTATTGCAATGAAAAGTAATTGCAGGTCTGTGAATTTAAAGTCTGTGATTACGGAGATCATTCAAATAAGCAAACATTAGACATTCATAATTACTGTTGGATGGGTCGTCCTTGGATCCATTGTGGGAAACGTGACCTGAAAATAAAGTTTCATATTGCAGTGTAGGTACTCAGAAATAATTGGTTAAATTAAAATGTGAATCACACTTTACTTGTACAAAACATTTTCGTAAAAAATTGTGCAATTATTATCATGACAATGACTTGATAATGTTGTTATATGAACAATTATCTAATGCTGATTAGATATTTACTAAAATTGGTAAATTGTGGAATAAAATATAGTAACTAGCTTTATGAATTGAAGAAAAACTGAGTCATTCAGTGATTATAGGAAAAAAGTTTTCTTTCTTTACTAAAAAAATGAAGATAACACAAGAAATATGAATTTCTATAAAATGGTTTCCTCGTGGAGACATATCATTTTAATTTAGATGATTAATACTATGATCAGAGTTCAGACATTTGTGTCAGAATTTGGAAGAAAGTTAATAGATAATGAAAGTGAGTATGAAAGTGAACAAATGATGCAGTCAATGACGTTTGGTACATAAAGGAATTATAATGATTGTTCATGATTGTACAGTGATGAATAATGTTGGAATAGAAAAGACAAAAAGAATTAACATGTTCAAAACAGTTCTTTTCTTACAATTAAATGAAACCAATAATCATTTTGTAGAGGACGTGATTTGGAAAGAAAAAGTCATTTAATGTGTTATATAAACTGAAAACTACTTCCATTTTGCAAAAATGGAGACTTTTCCAAATTCAAAATTTAGGTTTGCTGAAATATACAACAAAACTGGTTATAATTTGAAATATCTCTTGCACACCAATTTAAAATAAGTAAATTTAAAGATTTTTAGAATGACAAAAAGTTTGTTGTTTGCATGATTGCATTACAGTCAATATCCTTGATAAGGTAGAAGCATTGTTTTAAGCAACATAAATCATCTTTAACTCCTGAACTGAAATAGAAGATACCAATTGCACTTGTTGCATGGAATAATAAACAAATGCTTCCTGTTGTCATTGGTTTCAGGAGCAATCAGGTACTTACTCATGTTATTCTACTGAACAATAGTCAGATGGTGATGAAAGTCTTTGTGTAGCTTTATGTGTATTGTTTAGTGTGAACATTGGGTTCTATAAAATTAAGACATTTGCATGAATTAGGAACAGAGTGATAATTGGGTGCGAATGATCTGATTTAAAATCATACAGTTTTTGCTTTTTTCGAGGATTGCTGAGTTAAATGTTCTTAAACCATCATGCAATCAACGGGATAAGTGAGAGATATGCAAATTGAACTTCAAATGAACACACCCTGACATTTTCACACTATTTCAATGTCACATTCATTATAAATAGATGACTGAAAAGCTAAAAACAAATCACACACAATTCATAAACTGACCAGCAAGTAAAAATTGATAAATAGTAGCAAGTGGCATTTGTTTATTTTACTGGGAAGTACTTGATCTTTTCTCATATTTATTGCACTGAAGCATAAAATTCTATGTGTTATTTTAATTAAGATCTACAGAAAAAGAGAAAATGTTAACATTGAAGTGAATTACAATCAAAACAATTCAAAAGTGTTTCCATGTTTAAAATGAAAAGCAATATTCACGACAATTGAGAGATTATACATTGCAATGTCCTTGTATTAGTTATTATACAGAACCATAACTCCCCATTTACACCCCTTACTGAATTGAGCAATTATTAGGTATTAGGTATTAGCAACAAATCGTTTTTAAAACGTATATTAGTGAATTTAAGAATAATGAGGTACCTCACCTTCCTATTCCACTGAGTAATATGCAGAAATGAAGAGAAATATTGTAGTGTAAAGTAATTGGTGTTCTCTGAAGTTCAATAGCTGAGATGACTGTGATCTTTCAAATGAGCAAATGTCAGATATTTACAAAGGATATTACTGGTCTTTATATGGGTGTATTGGCCTAACCAAACAGGTTTTTATCTGGTAGCATTCAAAACTAAGAAATATAGAAGATATTAAAAACACATTGTGCTTGTTACAAAGTCTAAGTTAAAGTGTTGTGTAATTATGGGTAATTGATAATTGCTTCTAGAATCCTGATAGATAAATTGACTTCATATTTGAATGCCCTTTGCTCTGATGTCGATTGCATATTAATTAATATTAATAAACTTAAAATTAAAATCTAAAATGTTGCTTTAATAATTAAAAAAACACTCAGGAACAATTGAACACAGTTAAACTTTGTTTTTTTTTTGACGAGTCCTCTCTATTTCATTAATGCAACATTTTCCATGATAAATGTTTAGACATTTATGTCAGAATTATGAAGAAAATAATGAGGCTGGGAAAGTGAGTATGATTGTGAACAAAAGGTCGGGTTAATGACATTTGGTATAGGAAGTCATTTTGTATCAAATGACTGATAATTGTGTGATTATTGTTCACTGACAACTAATGTTGAAAGAAAAATAAACCATCTCAACTGTTTCAAAGCATTTATTTTCCTTATTATCTAATCGAAATGGAGGTCACATGATTTGAAAAAAAGGGAACAGCCATTTAATGTAACATTTGAGGTGAAGAATTGTTATCCACCCCCCCCACCTCCCAGTGTAGTATTGACAATGATTTAGTGTTAGTTGAACTAAAGAACAAATGGATGCACCTTCATTATTTTCTTGCTCACAAAAAAGTAAAACAATTTTAACATGAAAATGATGTCGCTCTGAAAGTAATTATTTCACACATAGTAAATATTTGTATTGAATTGAAATGCCATCATAGCTGTAGGAGTTTTTTCTGCTGACAGGGAATGAGGACTCAGGAGGCAGGGTGAACTCAGGCATGTGGAAGATGCTTACTCATGCAGGATACAGCTAATGTAGGGATCATCCCCCCAGGCCAATCTCGGAAGGGAGATCCATGACACACTGTAACGTGTACAGTAAAAAACAGTATTTTTACACACGTTCTGTATTACAATGTCCACAATTTTACAGTTTTTCCCTATTTATAGAGACACCCAATCCTGTAGAACACCTCATCTCAGATGGACATTGTTATGGATAGCAACCGCTTTCTATTGTCTCATGGTGCTTCACCGGTGTTATAATCTCCAGGCATTGGGATCTCGCTACGTATCTTATTTCTTCAAATTACAATGTTAATTGCTGCACTCCTTCTGGCCTCTCACTCTGCCTTATCTACGATTCTCAATAATTTGTAATTAGCCGCTTTTTAAAAAATGTTCTGAGCAACTTTAAAATAGTAACTATATCTGACAAATGAATGCTATCTGTTGCGCTGATAGCTGCTTAGGGGGTTAACTGCGCTGTATCATGTAGCTGGTGTCTATTTATTCACTGGGACAATTATTCCTTCATCAATGAAGGTCAGGGTCGGTCGTTTTTTTGTATCTGACATGTACTTATCGCTGTCTGGAATATAACTGTCTGGAATGGCATACTTATGGACTTGTAGTAGGCTTGTACAAAATGTTCTTTTTTAATTAAGACTGGAACAGTCTGTTAGTCTTGTTTACCTCCCCTCCACCATCTTGTGTTTTAATTCTAAGGCAGGTTGTGTCTTTTTGTTTTCCGACAAGAGCCAACATGGGCCCTTCTGTTCGAGATGGGGCAGGGCATCCCCACAACAGCAAATCAACCAGGATTTCTGCATTAAAATAAAAAAAAATCAGCATTCGCTACCGTTAGGAAACAGTACCATGCAATATGCCTCCGTAAGTGAGACTTAATTCCACATTTAAAGCTGAATATGCTGCATTTGATCAATGATTAAATGTTAGATATAAGGAACAATTATTATAGGTCACTGCAAATTTAAAATAATTAGAAATCTCATGTTGTAATATGTAGAAATGAATATTAATTATTGTAGTCTAAAAGAATTAGACTTATCTTCATTTGTAAGGCTGAATATTAAACCAATGGTTTATGTGAGCATTCAAATGAGAAGGTATCAGACATTTCCTGTGAGCGTGGGATGACGAATCTTTGCTTGGTTCATGGTAGTGTTGACCTGTAAGAAAAGATCCATTTTTCTTTGTAAAATTGGCACTAAGAAATAATGGTTTAAATTGAAATGTAAATCTAACATCAATTGTTACAAATCCTAAACGGAATTACTGTGTGATTGTTGGAATAACAATGAATTGGTAATCTACTTTAGAACGCTGAAACATTGTGATTCAATATTTCCAAGAGAGTTTGCTCTGGTATGGATGACATAATAATTAGTATCGGTGAACTGAGCATAAGAACGCTGGCATGATGGTTTGAAAATGCATTCGATATGCAGTGATTATTGATCAGAACTGTTTTGTCATTAAACATTCTCAGATATTCCTGAATTCGGCACTTGCTATCTCAGCTTTTCTTCTGTAAAAGTACAATATGTAATCCATGCAACTTTTAATCCCATCGATATTCAGACATTTGTGTCAGCATTACAAAGAAAATAAGTCAATTACGAGCATGGTATTATCGCAAAATACAGTCAACAGCGTTCTTAATAAATGTTGTATTCTGAACAAATAAATTGACTCAATATTTTAAAAGCATTTTGCTCTGATATTGATTAGATGTTCATTAAGATCAGTAAACTGAAGACTAAAATATAACAGCTAGATTGATGGATTGAGAACGATAAATGACTCATTCAGTAATTATTGAAAATATATTTTTTCTCAAAATGCACACAATACAGAAATAATGTCTTTCATCGATTAGTTTACTTGTAGAAACATGTGTTTATAACTTATGGAATTTTAGTCTGATCGATGTTCAAACATTTGTGTCTGAATTCGGAAGAAAATAAAGAGGTAACGATAGTGAATATGAGGATGACCACAAGATGCAGTCCATGACAATTTTATGGAAAATGGAATTTGCATAATTTCATGATTATTGGAAGTTAATAAATAATAAACTCCTCAGGTACTGAAGCAGTTCAAGTCCAAGTACAACAAGATCTGGACAATATCCAGGCTTGAGCTGACAAGGGGAAAGTAACATACATGCCACACAAATGCAGGCTATGACCATCACGTATAAGAAATAACTTAACCACCATCCCTTGATATTCGATGGTGTTACCATCACAGAACACCCACTATCAACACTATCCTAGCAACAATTATTGATCAGAAACTGTATTGGTCTCACCACATATACACAGTGGCTACAAGAGTAATTCAACTCCTGGCTCCTGAAAGCCTGTCCAACAGCTACCAGGCACAAGTCAGGAGTGTGATGGAATACTCCCCAATTGCCTGGATGTGTGCAGCCCTAACAACACTCTAGACACCCGTGGCCACTTCCATCTCGAGTGACAAGGGCAGCAGCGAGATGGTAAGACAACTACTTTCAATTTCCCTTCCAAGGTACTAACCCACCCTGACTTGGAAATATATCGCCATTCCTTCACTGTAGCTGGGTCAAAATCCTAAAAATCTCCATCCCAATGGCATCATGGGTCATCCCACAGCAGGTAGACTGCAGAGGTTCAAGAAGACAGCTCACCACCAATTTCTCAAGGGTAACTAGGGACAGGCAATAAATGCTAGGCCCAGACAGTGACACCCACATCACATCAAATAAATATTATTATAATGTCTGCAAGATCAAAACAGCTCCAACACAGTCCGAGCTGCAATCTCTGCCTCTTATTGACAAAGATAAAAGATTACATTGCCCAACTTTCTCAGCAGTACAGTATTCATCCCAGCCCTCTTTTATACTACCCAGCAGCATTTCCATCACCAATAGCAGCTCACTTAAAATATTTTGTCAGGAAATTTTCATTAACTGGTTACTTCAATTACAATGCAATCTCTACAAACAGACCAAATACTTTTTAGGCGACAACAAATTTTCTAACAACTTTTCTTGATCTCTCTCTGTCATCCTTTTTGGTTAGATGAGGTAGGGAGGGATGGAAACACGACAGTAATGTAAGATATATGTAACACAGTGAGACAGGAAAGCTAATATGGCTCACGTTGACTCTTTGACCTCACATAGTGAAGCAACACATTCACTGCATCATAAACGTAACACAACATTTCAAACCCACTCACACCCGGCGTGACAGAAATAAAATGTCGGTTGGTTGGACAGGCTCGATTTTGTTTCAGCTCGAGTTTGGGAGAGCGAGGGGTGACATGACTAAAGTGTCTATGATCCTGAATGGTTTGATAAGGTGAATGTGGAAACGATGTTTCCTCTTGTGGGTCATTCCTGAACCAGAGCAAACTGCTTTAAAATTGGGTTCACCCTTTCAGGACAGAGATGAGGAGATTTGTTTCCTCTCAGAGGGCTGTGCAACTTTGGAACACTCTGCCCCAGATGGTGGGCTCAATTAATATTTTTAAGACACAGCTTGATAGATTCTTGTTAAGGGATGTTGGGGGAAGACGGAACACAAATCACTAACAGATCAGGCCTGGTCATATTGAATGATAGAGCGGGCTTGAGGGGCAGAATGGTCACCTTCTGCTACTTTCTCACATGACACAGGACTGAGAGCTTTGTTGAAAATTCATTCACTGGATGTAGGTGCCACTGGCTGTGGGCAACGTTATTACCCAGAGGGCAGGTAAGGGCCAACCACGTTGCTGTGGGTCAGGGGTCACATGTAGACCAGATCAGGTAAGGATGGCAGTGCCCAGATAGGTTTTTTACCTGACAATCGAGAATAATTTCATCAGAAAACTCATAATTGTAAATGATTATTGAATTCAAACTCCTGAAACTGACTGACCACGTGGCTGTCAGTGATTCCAACACATGTGAATGGAAACATTGCTCAGAGCCTGTTTCTGTAAC
This sequence comes from Hemiscyllium ocellatum, assembly GCF_020745735.1. NCBI lineage: Eukaryota > Metazoa > Chordata > Chondrichthyes > Orectolobiformes > Hemiscylliidae > Hemiscyllium > Hemiscyllium ocellatum. The sequence goes on from NW_026867893.1 coordinate 476,613, forward strand.
ATTCAACACAACCAGGAAATGGAAAGTGAATAATGAGCTGAAAACAAAGCCACTGCTCTGTTAGAGTCAAAATCATTCGATGTTCAGTTATTGACCATTATTGACTCTCAGAATATTCAAACCTGCAGAATCACAGTAAAAGGGGAAAGTAAACAACATTCTTGGCAAAGACATAATGAACCACCTGCTTGTATAAAAATAGCTCAGAACAAAGGGGATGAATCCTCCACAAACTGACAAATCAGATTTGTAGATGGAGATTGGAATTCTTGAGAAAAAAACCTTTCCCTGCTGATGGTGTGTGCTAGAAACCATTCTCAGTGTGAACTGCCACTTATTTCCTCTCAAAATAATCGGTTTCCCCTCTGAAAAGCAGGTGTGTCGCGCACTTACAGACTAACTTACAGACAAAGGAAACCTGATCAGGGACTTGCAGGTTAATGAAGCTATTAGTGACAGTCCATTGCACACAACAAGAGTTTAGACCACAGCAGATTCTACTGAAACCAACGATGCAATGAAAAAGTCGAATTAGTGTTTATAATCATGCAGCCTCTCTCAATCAAATAATCCCAATCAACTTCCAAACATTTTAAAACTATTTATATAAATGAACACATATTTATCTGTCCCTGTAATGAGAGTATGGGGGTGTGAGCCGGTCCACCCCAGTTCACAGCCGATCAGTGCCTCCAGGCATTTACAGATATTAGAGGGACACACTGGGGAGGGGACAGGCTGAATGGGCTAAAATAGCCTTAGTGACTCAGGGAGCCAAGGGTAATATTGAGGATCATACAGAGACGAAGCCTGAGGTGTGTAAGGACCACGGGGGATTACCAAATCCCAACCTGTGATAATGAAATAGTTTGATGAATTTTAAAGATGACATGGGACCATATTTAACTGTAATTATAAACATGGGACTCCCAGTGGGAGATAATTCTAACCAAATGCTGAATTGATCATGAGAGCTGAGGCAAACTCAGAAACACAGGGGAATAGCTGCAGTACAGGGAGGGGAACCAGACCCACAATGTTACAAGGGAAGCAGGAAAGGGCACATTGCCAAGGAACGGAGGCAGAGAGAGGGCGAATGATGTTCATATTATGTGTGGCCTGTGTTCACGTGTGCACATGCATAGCCCAGGAACGTTTATTGATGCGCTGTTTGGTACCAACAGCACATGATGTTAATACAGGAGCATCAACGTCAGTTACGGATATGGATTTACCCCTAATCCCCGCAACTATAAAAAGAGAGCAGTCGGAGGGGGAACCGAGGAAGCGAGATGAAGTGAACCTGTCCCAATGCAGATCACGGATATGACAAAATGAATTCAGACATGGGAGTGTGAAACTGAGGAAGGGACCATTCTGGGAGTTGCCATTTTAGAACAGTTAGGAGCAGCTATTGATGTGGAGACACCAATTGTGACATGGGACCAACCTGGCCACGCCCGGGACAGGAAGAAAAGGAGAGGCAGCATCTCCAGGGTAGCTCCATTGCAGAGAGACTGGGACAGTCAGGGAATCTGGGGAGTTGTAGTTAGGAACCTCTCAGTGGTGTGCGCAACTCAAACAGGAATGTGTGACAGTAACAGATTGACAGAAGCAAGGAATAGTCAGACCGGCAGTATCCCAGACTAATTCACAGAAGCCGGATGGCTCATCCCACCTCACTATTGATTATATCTTCCTCAGTAAATCCGCCACTAAGGAATATCCTACAGGAGCGAATCACACCACTGTATTTAATGGATTGAAATCGCAACAGGATATAGTCTCAGCCCTTGATATTGTGAATGGGGTCTAATCCATACCTGTGGACCTGGAATGGCAGAATAAGCTGGTGGTTAAACAGTACACATGGATCCAGTTACCTCAGGGATCCCATAGTATTCCAGTATATCCCACCAATGCATGGCTGATGGAGTTCGTCACATGGATCTTACCAACAGCTCATCACCTCAGTCGATGAGAAAGAACATATCCAGATATTAAACAGAGGTCAGGCAGGCTGTACTTAAAATTAAGAGTGGGAAGGTAGGGAAGATCGTACCTGGGACATCATATCAGGGAGATCAAATCAGGAAGGAAGAGGGGACAATCCCAGTGGAACGAGAGCCTATGACTTTAAAACTATCCACCCAGATATCGTGAAGGGGGTAAGGCAAACTTTAGGATTGTTTAATTACTATGGGAATTTCGTGGAGAATTACCCAGAATTGGCAGAACCATCACAAGCCCTGACAGAAGCACGGACATTAGCCAGGGGTCAGGGAGTCAGCATATACACAGACAGTCAGCATGCCTTTGGTATTGTTCGTGACCATATGTTGACCTGTGCTCAGTGAGGGTGTACCACCCTGCCTGGGGGCTACATAGAGCATGACGAACCGGTCAGAGAGTTAGTGGAAGCAGCTAACTTTCCCAGTGAAGCAGCATTAATGAAGATGAGAGCTCACAGAAAAGTAGAAAACCCACAACAACGGGGCAGTGAGTATGTGGGTAAGGCAGGTAAAATACTGACTGAAATACTGACGTTTGGGGAAGTGGCAGTGGCAGTAGCTGCAGAAGCGAGAAAGGAAAGTTTGAAGACATTCTCAGAAACAGTCCCACAACAGGAGAAACAGGAACAGGAAAAGGGTGGGACAAGACAGAGTCTGGATGATCCAGCAGTGCCACCACATTGTATAAGACAAGCATTAATAAAATCATATCATGGGTCAGCCCATATTGGGCAGGATAAAATGCAATATCAGATGACCCATTACAGGGGTAGCCTGCAATAGGGATAGATACAGCAAGGTTTTGTCGAAGGTGTGTAGTCTGTACACAGTGTGAGCCAGGGAAACCAATCAGGATAAAATAGAGGCAGCGGCAAGGACCCAGGGGCCCAAGGGAAAAAGTACTGATTGATTTTACCCACACCCCCATTCCAATCCCACGGAAGGAAATCCTGTTGGGTCCTTAAAAAAACAGGTTTACTCTGTGGGTGGAAGCATTCCCCTGCAGATTCTGACCAAGGAAACGGAGTTAACAGCTATTTTGTGTGTTCTGTTTAATACTGAATACAAATCCCATCCCCCATACCACCCCCAGAGCTCAGGTACAGTAGAGGGAATGAAGCAAACACTGAAAGCTTGTCTGACTAAGGCCCTGACAGAGACTGGCAGGGCTGGGTTAGTGTACTCCCCACAATCCTAATGAAACAGAGGTTCAGTATAAATATGTTTAGAAATATATTTATAAAATTATAAATATATTTGTCAATATATACCTTGCTGTACCTCTGAATATATTTATAAATCTATAAATACCTAACACCTGTTAGGCATTTCTGCATTTTTGAATTCTTGTTTCAAAGTGTTGTGCTTTTGACCTGTGTTCAGGTTTTGATGCATTTGTAAAACAAATGGTTCCAATTCAGGAAGGATTTTAAGCTTAGAAAGAACACAAACTCTGTTTTATTTATTCATTCATGGCATCCGTTGTTGCCTGCTCTAGCATTTATTGCCGATCCTTAAAGGCCTGGACAAGGTGACAGTGAGATGTCATTATGAACTGCTGCCATCCTAAGGGTTCAGACAAACCAATATTGCTGTGAAGCCATTCCAGGATTTTCACCCAGTGATATCCAAGTCAGGATATTGTGCACTTCTCTCTCTCTCTCTCCCCCTCCCACTCTCTCTCGCCCCCTCCATCTCTCTCTCGCTCCCTCCCTCTCTCTCGCCCCGCTCACTGTCTCTTTCTCGCCCCCTCCCTCTCACTTTCGCCCCTGTCCCCTCTCTCTCTCACCCATTCACTCTCTCTCTGTCACTCCATTCCTCTCCCTCTCGCCCGGTCCCTCTCTCTCCCTCGCCCCCTCCCTCTCTCTCTCTCGCCCCCTCCCTCTGTCCCTCTCACCCATTCCCTCTCTCTCTCGGCCGCCCTCCCTCTTTCTCTCTCGCTCCCCTCCCTCTCTCTCTCGCCCCCTCCCTCTCTCTCTCGCTCCCCTCCCTCTCACCCCCCGCCCAGTCTCTCGAAACACCTCCCTCTCTCTCGCCCCCTTCCTCTCTCTATCGCGTCCACCTCTCTCTCTCTCTCTCACACCCTCCCTCCCTCTCTCTCTCGCCCCCTCCATCTCTCTCGCCCCCTCCCTCTCTCTCTCTCACCCCGCTCACTGTCTCTCTCTCGCCCCCACCCTCTCTCTCGCCCGCATCCTTCTCTCTATCTCGACCCTTCCTTCTCTCTCTCATCCTCCTCCCTCTCTCTCAACCCCCACTCTGTCTCGCCCCCTCCCTCTCTCGTCCCCTCCTACTCCCTCTCACACTTCTCCCACTCTCTCTCGCACCCTTCCCTCTCTCTCTCGCCCCCTCCCGCTCTCTCTCACCCCCCTTTCTCTCTGGCACACCTCTCTCCCCCAACGACATGTCTCTCGCCCCTCCCTCTCTACCGCTCGACCCCTCCCTCTCTCACGCCGCCTCCCTCTTTCTCTGGTCCACCTCTCTCTCTCTCACATCCCCTCTCTCGCATCCTCCCTCTCTCTATCACCCCTGCCTCTCTCTCTCACCCCGTCCCTCTCTCTGTTGCCCCCTCCCTCTTTCTCTTGCTCCATCCACTCTCTCTCGCCCCCTCCCTCTCTCTCCCTCTCGCCCCCTCCTTCTCTCTCTCACGCTCATATACCTCTCTCTCTCTCACCCTCTCCTTCTCTCTCTCGCCCCCTCCCTCTCTCTCGCCCCATCCTTCTCTCTCGCCCGCCCCTCCCTCTCTCTCTCTTGACCCTCACTCTTTCTCTCTCGCCCCCTCCTTCTCTCTCTCTCTCACCCCTCTCTCTCTCTTACCCGCTCCCTCTCTCTCTCACCCCCTCCCTCTCTTACTCCCATCCCATTCCTCTCCCTCTCGCCCGCTCGCTGTCTCTCTCTCGCTCCCTCCCTCTCCCTCTCGCCCCTCCCTCTCTCTCACCCCTTCCCCGTCTCTCTCTCGCACCCTCCCCCTCTCTCTCTCTCGCCCCCTCCCTCTCTCTCTCCTCTCTCTATCGCTCCCTCCCTCCCTCTCTCTCCTGCCCCACCCTCTCTCTCTTGCCCCCTTCCTCTCTCTCACCCCCGCCCTCTCTCTGTCACCCCTCCCTCTCTCTCTCGACACCCTTCCTCTCCCATTCGCCCCCTCGCTCTCTCTCTCGCCCCTTCATCTCGCTTCGTCCTCCCACTCCCCCTCTCTCTCTCGCACCCTCTCTCTCAGACTCTCTTGCCCCCTCCCTCTCTGTCTCACCCCCTCCCTCTCTCTCTCTCGCCCGCACCCTCTGTCTATTGCCCCCCTCCCTCTCTCTCTCGCCCCTTCACTCTCTCTCGCACCCCCTTTCTCTCTCACTCTCACACCCCTCCCTCTCTCTCTCGCTGCCCCTGTCTCTCTCTCTCTCTCTCACCCCCCACCTTCACTCTCGCCCCCTCCGCCTCTCTCTCTCGCCCCCTCCCTCTCTCTTTGACTCCCTCACTCTCCCTATCGCCCGCCCCCCCTCCCCCTCTTGCCCCTTTCCTCTCTCTCTCTTGCCCCTCTCTCTCTAACTCTTTCTCCTCCCTCTCTCTCTCGCCTCCTCCCTCACTCTCTTGCCCCTCCCTCTCACTATCACCTCCTCCCTCCCTCTCTCTCACCCACTGCCCTCACTCTCTCTCACACCACCATCTCTCATGCCCCTTCCCTCTCTCCCACGCCTTCCATCTCTCTCTCGTCTCCACTCCCTCTGTCTTGCACCCTCTCACACTCTCTCGCACCCTCCCTCTCTCTCACTCTTGCCCCCGCCATCTCTCTCTTTCAGCCCCTCCCTCTCTCTCTCACACCCCCTTCCATCTCTCTTTCACCCCATCCCTCTCTCTCTCGCTCACCCGCCCCCTCCCTCTCCCTCTCACCCGTCTCCTCCCTCTCTCTCTCATTGCCTCCTCCCTCTCTCTCTCGCCCCCTCCCTATCTCTCTCGCCCCACCCTCTCTCTCTCTCGCCCCCTCCCTCTTTCTCTCGCCCCCTCCCTCTCTCTCTCGCCCCCACCCTCTCTCCCTCTCTCGCATCCCTCCTTCTCTCGCACCCCACTCTCTCTCTCACGCCCTCCCTCTCTTTCTCGCGTCCCCCTCTCTTTCTCTCACCCCCTCTCTTTCTCTCGCTCCCTCTCTCTCGTCCCCACCCTCTCTCTCTCACCCGCCCCCTCCCTCTCTCTCTTGCTCCCTCCCTCTAACGACCCCTCCCTCTCTCTCTCGCCACCTCCCTCTTTCTCTCGCCCATCCCCTCCCTCACTCTCTTGCCCCCTCTCTCTCTCACCCTCTCCCTCTCTCCCTCTCTCTCACACCCCATTCCTCTCTCTCACACCCCCTCCCTCTCTCTCTCGCCCCCTCCTTCCCTCTCTCTCGTCCATTCCCTCTCTCTCTCTCGTCCGCTTCCTCTCTCTCTCTCGCCCCCTCCATCTCTCTCGCCCCCTCCTTCTCTCTCTCGCCCGCCCCCTCCCTCTCTCTTGCCCCCTCCTTCTCACTCTGTCACCCTCCTCACCCCTCTCTCATTCCCTTACTCGCGCTCTCGTCCCCTTCACTCTCTCTCACGCCCCCTCTCTCTCGCCTCCCCTCTTTCTCTTGCCCCTTCACTCTCTCTCTCTCTCGCCCCCTCCCTCTCTCTCTCGCCGCCTCCCGCTCTATCGTTCCCCTCCCTCTCCCTCTCCCTCTCTCTCATCCCCTCCCACTCTATCTCGTCCCCTCCCTCTCTCTCTCGTCCCCCTCCCTCTCTCTCTCACCCGCCCTCCCATTCTCTCTGTCGTCCCGCCTTCCCTCTCTCTCACACCCTCCCTTCCTCCCTCTGTCTCCCCTCCCTCGCTCTTTCAACCCCCTCTCTCTCTATCACCCCCTCCCTCACTCTCTCTCTCAACCCGCGCCCTCACACCCCCCTCCCCTCTCTCTCACACCCCTCCCTCTCTCTCCCACACCCCTCGCTCTCTCTCGAACCCCTCCCCTCTTTTTCTCAGCCATCCCTCTCTCTAACCAGCCTCCCTCTCTCTCTCGTCCCCTCCCTCTCTCTCACAGCCCTCCAATACTCTGTCGCCCCCCTCATTCTCTCTCTCGCCCCCTCCCACTCTCTCTCTGACCCCCCCTCGCTCTGTCGGCACCTTCGTATCTCTCTCGTCCCCCTCTCTCTCTTTCCCCCCTCTCTCCATCTCTCACCCCACCTCTCTCTCTCGCCCATTACCTCTCTCTCTCTCTCGCCCCCTCCTTCTCTCTCTCTCTCGAAATCCTCCCTTTCTTTCACTCACCCACCTCCCTCTCTCTCGTTCCCCTCCCTCGCTCTCGCGTCACCCTCCCCTCTCGCTCCCCCACTCTCTGTTTTGACTCCTCTCACTCTCTTGCCCCCTCCCTCTCTATCTCGCCTCCTCCCTCTCTCGTCCCCCTCCCTTTCTCTCTCGCTCCCCTGTCTCTCTCGCCCCCTCTCTCTCTCGCCCCCCTTCCTCTCTCTCGCCCCCACTGTCTCTCTCTCGCCCCCAGCCGTCTCTTTCACCCCCTCCCTCTCTCTCTCTCACCCCAATCCTCTCACTCCCACCCCTTCCCTCTCTCTCTCTCTCTCTCGCCACCTCACTCTCTCTCTCGCCTCCCCCTCGTCCCCCCTCTTCCTTGCCCCTCTCTCTTGCACTCCCCACTCTTTCTCTCGTCCCCCCTCCATCTGCTCGGCCCCCTCCCTCTCCCTCTCTCTCGCCCCCCTCACTTCCCTCTCGCCTCTCTCACTCTCACTCTCACTCCCTCTCTCTCTTTCTCTCTCTCTCTCGCCCCCTCCCTCACTCTCTCATACCCCTCCCTCTCTCTCGTCCCCCTCCCTCTCAATCTCTCGCCCCCTCCCTCTCCCTCTCTCTCGCCCTCTTCCCTCTCTCTCGCCCCTCTCTCTCACACTCTCACCCTCCTCTCTCTCTCGCGCCCACTCCCTCTCTCTCTCTCACCCCCTCCCTCTCTCATCCCACCCTCTCTCTCGCCCCCTCACTCCCTCCCTCTCTCACTCTCGCCCCTGTCACCCTCTCTCTCTCACCCCTTCCCTCTCTCTCTCTTGCCCCCTCCCTCCCTCTCTCGCCCTGCCTTCCTCTCATTCTCACCCCCTTCTCTCTCTCTCACCCTCTCCCTCTCTCTCTCTCGCCCCCTCCCACTCTCTCTTCACCTGACCCTCTCTCTCGCCCTCCCCTCTCTATCTATCTCTCACGCCCTCCCTCTGTCACTCTCACCCCCTTCGCCCTCTCTCTCTTGTCCCCTCCCTCTTCTCTTGAACCCTCCCTCTCTCACCCTCCTCTCTCTCTCTCACCCGCTACGTCTCTCTCACGCCCCCCTCCGTCTCTCTCTCTCGCCCCACTCTGTCTCGTACTCCCCTCTCACTCGCTCCCTCCTTCGCTCTCTCTCTTGCCCCCCCTCTCTCTCTCACTCCCTCCCTCTCTCACTCTCGCCCCCATCGCCCTCTCTCTCCCCCTCCCTCTTCTCTTGAACCCTCCCTCTCTTCCTCGCCCCCTCCCTCTATCTCTCACCCCCTCCCTCTCTGTCTCTTTCCCCTCTCCCTCCCTCTCACACCCCCTCTCTCTTGCCCACTACCTCTCTCTCTCTCGCGCCCCTCCCTCTCTATCGACCCCGCCTCCATCTCTCTCTCTCTCTGTCGCACTCCACCCTGTCTCTCGTCTCCCTCCCACGTGCTCTCATCCCCCTCCCTCGGTCTGTCGCCCCCTCCCTCTCTCTCTCGCCCCCTCCCCCCCTCTCTCTCGCCGCCTCCCTCTCTCTCTTCGCCCCTCCCTCTCTCTCTGACCCCCTCTCTCTCTCTCTCTCGCCCTGCCTTCCTTTCATTCTTACCCCCTTCTCTCCCTCTCTCTGTCTCTGTCTCTCTCTCTCGCCCCCTCCCTCTCACTCTTCACCCCTCCCTCTCTCGTTGCACCCTCTCTCTCGCCCTCCCTCTCTCTCTCTCTCAGCCCCTCCCTCTCTCTCTCGACCCCTCTCTCTCGCCTGCTACCTCTCTCTCTCCCGCCCCTCTCTCTCTCTCTCTTTCTCGCTGCCCCTCTCTTTCTCGTCCCCCCTCTCACTCGCCCCCTCCCTCTCTCTCTTGCCCCCTCCCTCTCTCTCTCGCCCCCTCCCTCTCTCTCTCTGTCGACCCCCCACCCTCTCTCTCTCCCTGTCCCTCGCCCCCTCCCTTGTGCTCTCATCCCCTCCCTCTCTCTGTCGCCCCCTCTCCCTCTCGTACCCCTTCTCTCTCTCACCCCACTCCCTCTCTCTCTCGCCCCCGCCCTCTCACTCCTGCACCCTCCCTCTCTCTCTCACCTCTCTCTCACCTCCCTTTCTCTCTCTCTCGCCCCCTCCCTCTTTTCCTCTCTCGTCCCCCCTCTCTTTCTCGCCCCCTCCCTATCTCTCTCTTCCTCCTCCCTCTCTCACTCTCGTCCCCCTCCCTCTCTCTCATCCCACTCCCGCTCTCTCTCGCCCCCTCACTCTCACTATCTCGCTCCCCCATCTCTCTCGCCCCCTCCATCTCTCTCGCCCCCCTCTCTCTCTCGCCCCCTTCTTTCTCTCTCTTGAGACCCTCCCTGTCTCTCTCTCGCCCCCTCTCTATCTCGTCCCCCTCCCTCTCTTGCCCCTTTCTCTCTCTACCCTCCTCCATCTCTCGCCCCAACCCTCTCTCTCACGCACCCCTCCCTCTCTCTCTCACGCTCCCCTCCCTCTCTCGTCCCCCACCTTCCCTCTGTCTCCCCCTCCTTCTCTCTCTTATCCCCACCCTCACTGGCTCTAGCCCCCTACCTCTCACTCTCTCGCCCCCTCTCTATTTCTCTCGCCACCTCCCTCTCTCCTTTCCTCGCCCCTCCCTCTCCTGTCCCTCCTCTCTAGCCCCCACCCTCTCTCGCCCCTCTCTCTCTCAACCCCTCCCTCTCTCTCACTCCACATCCCTCTTTCTCTCTACCGCTCTTTCTTTCTCCTCCTCACTCTCTCTCTCACCCCCTTCCTCCCTCTCTCTCATCCCCTCCTCTCTCTCGTCCCCACCCCTCTCTCTCGCCCCCCTTCCATCTCTGTCACCCCCTCCCTCTCTCTCTCATCCCCCTCTCTCTGTCTCTCGATACCTCCCTCTGTCTCATCCCCTCCCTCTAACTCTCTCTCGCCCCCACACACTTTTGCTCACCTCTGTCACTTTCTCTCGCCCTCTCCTTTTCTCATCCCCTCTCTCTCTCGATCACCTCCCTTTCTCTATCTCGCCTGCCCTCCCATTCTGTCTCTCGTCCCCGCCCCTCCCTCTCTCTCTCGCCCCCTCCATCTCTCTCGCCCCCTGCCTCTCTCTCGCCCCTTCTCTCTCTATCTCGAGCCCCCTCCCTCCCTCCCTCTCTCTCTCTATCTCTCTCTCTCTCTCCCCCCTCTCTCTCTCTCGCCCCTCTCTCTCGCCTCTCTCTCTCTCGCCTCTTTTTGTCTCTCCCACTTCTCGCTCTCCACCTCCCTCGGTGTCCCTCTCTTCCCACCTCCCTCTCTTTCCCTCTGAATCTCTCTCCCTCCTATCCTTCCTTCCCTCCCTCCCTCTCTGACATACTCTGTCTCCCTGGTCCTTCACTCTCCCTCTGACCCAAAGACTGGGGATATTTGGGGGTTAGGCTGCGTGTGGGGGGTGGGGGTGGTATGTGGCAGGTGGGGAAAATGGCTTAGAGATGGAATTGTGGGATGGAGACTGCGACGGCATGAGAGAAAGAGGGGGAGAGGGAAGAGTGGAGGCAGGTGGAGAAACCGGGTTTGGAGGGTGTGTGTGTGTGAGAGAGAGAGAGAGAGAGAGAGAGTGGGATGAGGTGAGGTTTGAGAAAGAGAGTGTGTGCTGAAAGAGAGAGAGAGAATTGAGGAGAAGGAGTAGGGGAGAGGCAATGGGGAGGCCAGATATGGAGTCGGGGGGATAGTGGGAGTTAACCCCAGCTCCTGAGCTGAGGGCGCGGTGCCCTCCCCTTCCCTAAGGACCAGGACTCGGGGCTGAGTCTGTCTCTCTCCAGCTCAGCTTCTCCAACACAAAGACACACAACAACATCAGTCACTCTGCTACTCGGCACGCTTTAAGCAACATTTTTATTGGTTACAAATGGAAGTGATGGATACAGTCAGTGGGATGGTGCCTTTTCTCACTGGCCCCTGAGTTGTGCGAAACACTGAAATGTTTCCCTGTAACCCCCTGTGGGATAAGGATGGATAAACCAGCACTACCCTCTGTCTGTTACCATAGCGACAGGTTGCTCCATCGCTGAAACACTGAACTGAAATGAGAAAGTCCCGGATGGTGTGATTAATGAGGGAATTTGATGGATGGATGGATTTGGGTGAAGGGATATTTCAGCACATTCTTCAGCTGCCGCCTGAACTTAGTCTGGGTCACGGCATAAATCGCGGTGTTTGTGCAGCAACTGAGGAGCTGCAGCATGAAGCCCAATTCCAGCACAAAGGGATCGAGATACACAGAGTCATACCCAAACTCATACATCCGCATACATATAGAATACAGCATGAACGTTGACCATAACAGGATGAAATTGGCCGAGATCACAAACAGTAAAGTGATGGATTTTTTTCGGTTTCTCATTTCAGTGTCAGACTGAGCGTCCCCTTTGGTGTGAGCGCGGAGTCTCCTGCGGGCTCTGCTGGTCACTAAAATGTGTCTGACGGTGAGACCATTGAGCAGCAGAATCAGGAGAAATGGGACACATGGGGTTAGAATGTGGTGGAGGAACTCGATTGTGAGCCAGTCACTGGAGTAATAAGCAGCGCCTGTTACATCACAAAACCAGGGGGTGTTCACCAGCCAATACCGAGCCTTGAGCATAAAATACCAGAAAATGTTCTTTAAACAGCTCAGCACAGTCACAGCTCCCAGAACCACAGCCGCCGTTTTCTCACTGCAATATTTACTTTTCAGCTTCTGGCAACAAATGGCCACAAACCGATCAAAGGTGAAAGTGACGGTGAACCAGACAGAGCAGTCAGTGGCTGCATAAAGCAGGACGGCGTGGATATTACACACGGGGACGGAGTACAAGAAATGAAACTGTTCCCGATAAACAGTGGGAATGTGTCTCAGGATCAGGTCGAGGATAATGACCAGGAGATCTGCCGCTGCCATGGCCCCCAGGTAACGTCTGACACATGGAGACAATCCACAACCTTTATAAAGCAGGACGTAGATGGTCACTACGTTAACTGTGAGGAAGGAAAACAAACCCGTTATCCATCAGCCTGGAGGCAAAGGGACCCGTTTGATTGGGGACTCGGAGAGATTTTCTAATGTGTCCCTGTATGCAGGGATTTATTGAAATAATTGGAGCTGGAATAACAAATGGGAAGGTCAGAATTACTGACAAAAATGTGACATAAACCACCAGAAACCCTCCCTCCCCAAACACACAGAGACACATCCATAAGGACAGATGGTTTCTAGAACATTCCCACACACTCGATCACTCGAGAGCAGTCACAGTTTGGAAATTCCTGTATTTTGGTCTAAATTGTGATCGATCCTGTATCGTGGAGAAATGTAAACGCAGGGAAAACGTATTCACCCCTTTAACTGCCTGAGGGGCCTTCGGAACAGTGTCTCCTTCTCCCTGGAACGGGATCTCTTCCCTCGGGATCTTATCGTTTGTTCAATTCACTGACGTCCGGCCGTTCACAAACAAACAACGTCAGGGACAGAACGTTCCGGGGAATGTCAGTTATAGAATGTCGGGGACAGAACATTCCGGATAACTCCTTGACCTGTCCATCACGTTTCCCCCTACCCACCCCACCACCATGATGTACTGTGCACAGGCTACATATCCATCCAGCACAGGGAACTGCACTAACCTACATCCAGCACTAATAGCAGGGCCACCCATTCCCTTCCTCTCTACCGCCCATCTTCTCTAGGAGAAACAGCCTGGAATAGGACAGAAAGGGCCAAGCCGGGTGGTAGAGTGCCCGATATCTATTTCTTCACACCCCCTCACCCCGCCATGTGGGAAGTACCCTGGTACGATCCTGGAAGCCTCGTGTGGGGATTCTGTAACATCCACGTTCTACCGACTGAAAAAGGAGCAATTTTCACTGAAGGGCAGCTCTCACTTTAAACCCATTGGCAGCTCCGTTTCCCCCCGGCACAACTTAGAAGCTGTGGCCCTGATGCCAGCTCCCTTCTGTGTCGAACTGGTACAAATTGAATCACCACGGTCTCGGGGGGCAGAAGGGTGGGCTCACAACACATCGTCACCACCACCTCCCAGGAAGGGAGCACGGAGACTCCCTCCTACACCGCCCCCTGTAAACAGCTCAGATACTGACACTAATCTGTGATAGTTACTGCTCTCCCCACTTGTCCTGACATCTTCAACAGTCTGTGCTCATATACACCCAGCGCTGTCTGTTCTTGCAGCCCCTTTATAATGGTACAGCCTGTTTTAAACTGTCTTTCTTTATCTTTCATACGAAAGTGCATCACCTCACACTGCTCGGCATTGATCCCCGTCTACCATACATCTGAACACGACACCAGCGTGTCACTGTCCTTTTAGAGTTCCACACTGTCCTCCATAGATTTTACAATTCTTGCAGGTTTGGTACCATTTACAAACATTAAGATTGTCACAGTGTCACAGTCCCCATGAAACAACTGAAATCCTGTCCCACACACAGGAGTGTGAGCAAGTGAAATACTGATATATTCTCATTGAGTCGAATAATGACATACTGTCAATGGAGCAACAAAAGCCCTGACACATACGAGACAGAGTAGATGACATATTGACAAACCACAGAGCAAGAGAAATCTGGATAGGTTCCACTTATCGATATTCATCAGGATATAATGTGATGAAGTTGAAAGTGTGTACTGTACCTTCAAGAGAGAGTGAATGCTGCTCTGAACTGAGAGCTTACAAGCAACTGAGATATGAGAGGATGGCAGACCCAGAAACAGTATATCGCTATAGAGCTGGAGTCGGGTTATAAGCAGTTAAGAGATAAAGGGTCTTTCAGTATTAAAAGATACATTGTTGTTTTTATTTAAACAGTGGAATTTGGGAGTTCTCTCTCACTCATATTTTAACAGTTTACGAGGCGAATTCAGCATTTATTTATTTTTAGTTTAAGGTACCAGATGAGATCTATGCCGTATCCTAACAATTACTGTGTGTGTATCTGTGTGTCTCTGTGTGGGGCAGGTCTGGCAGTTTCTGTGGTGCTGAAAGTGATGCAATGCCTCCCTCTGCTGGCCTCCCCACGCCACTGCAAAGGCAGAGGTAGAAAACCAACAGGGATATATTCATGGAGGGGGAGGGAGAGGGCAGCTGCTCACAGCACCATCCAAAATGATGTCTTATCCATGTCCTGATCTAAATATCTTTTAAACGTTGTAACTGTCACTACTTTCACCACTTGCTCTGCAATTTCATTCCACACACAAGCCAGCTTCTGTCTAAAATAATTACCTCTCCTGACTTTTGTAAATCTTTTTTCCTCGCACCTTAAAATATCCCTCAGTTTTGAATCCCCAACTCTAGGGAAAAGCCATCAGCCCTTCAACTTATCTGTACCACTCATTATTCTATAAACATCTGCAAAGTTTCCCCTCCATCTCATACTCTCCAGTGAAAAAAGTCCCAGCCTATTCAGCCTCTCCTTATAGCTCAATCCCTCCTTTCCCAGCAACATCCAGGTTAAACTCTTCTGAGCCCTCTCCAGCTTAATAATATCAAGATCAATAATATCAAAGTGAATAGTCAATGTATCTTATAAGGGTAGTGGAGACCAAAACTAGAGGACATAGTTGTAAGGTAAAAGGGGAAACATTTAAAAGTGATCTAAGGGCAGCTGTTTCACCCAGAGGGTGGTGTGCCTATGGAATGAGCGGGCAGAACGTCCATACTGGACACAGTGTTCCAGAAGAGGTCTCACCAATGTCCTGTACAACCTCAATATGACGTCCCAATTCCGATACTCAAAGTTTGACCATTGAAGTATATATAAGATGCAACTTTTAAAGAATTATACCTGTTTGCCGAGGTCTCAGTTCTACAAAACTGCCAAAGGCCCTACATTTAATTGTATAAGTCCTACTCTTGTTTGATTTACCAAATCCAATACCTCACATTAATCCAAACTAAAATCCATCTGCCACGCCTCGGCCAGTGAGTGATATTACCACCTCCTCACCTTCTCCGTTTAATTTTAAAATACCCCTCCCTCTCCAGGAGACCTGCACACTCCGGCCTTGATTTTCACAAAGACCCTGATCTTGGTTTGCCTTGTGTGGTTAGGGGGAGGAGGGACGGGTTGCAGACAAAGTCAGTGCGGAGGAGAGGCTGGACAGTAATCAGCGGTCTCTTATCATTTCATGGTTTTAGGCAGAGGGCAGACACACGTGAGAGTTGGGTTATACTGATCGGTGTTTTGGGACCAGAAATTATGGTCTTTCTCCGTGTCTGGTGTTCAGTAATAAATATCTATTTGAGACCCTTCATTGGGCAGAGTATGTCTGCAGGATTTCTTTCCGTAATATTGCAGACTACAGATAATAGCGATTAAAGATGTTCATAGTTAATTTCGATCTTGTACTTGTTTAACAAAACAAAATGTTCTGTGTAGCTCAGTAATGGTAACCTGATTATAATAAATCCACACCGAGCTGAACGCTGCCCCTTAAAATGTGACCCAAAATCTGGGTGTGGTAGTGTAGTGGGTAGTGTCCCTGCCTCTGAGTCATGGCTCTGAGTTTGATTCCAATACCTGAAATTGTTCGGTAGTGTTCCTAGCTCTGGACCAGAAGGTTTGGATTCATGTCCTGCCTGTTGCAGAGGTATGTCACAGCATGTCATAACAGGCTGATGAGCAAACACACAGGAGAATAATGTTACAGCTTTATGGGTATTGCTGAGTGGTGCGCGTGTCTCTACCTCCGGGCACAAAGGTCTAGGTGTAAATCCCACAGAAGCGTCTCCTAATATATCTGAACAAACTGATTAAACTGGTTTTAGAATTGTGACTTGATGGAGAAAGAACAGGTGTCAGTGTTGAATTTCAGCATTTCGGTTCAGGATTATTGAAAGTACAGCCATTCGTGTTGATTGAAGTCACATTTCACAGCAGTAAAGGTTTATAAAATCAGAACGGTCATGGATAGGGTTTGTAGTCAAGGTTTTTCCCCAGGTTAGGGCCATCCAAAACTAGAGGACATTGGTGGAAAGTGAGAGGGCAAAGGTTTTGAAGAGGCCTTAGGGGCACCTTTTCACACAGAGGGTGGTGTGTGTATGGAATGAGCTGCCAGAGGAAGTGGTGGAGGCTGGTACAACTACATCATGTAAAAGGCATATGGATGCTGACAGACCTGCCGAGATCTTCCAGCAATTTCTGTATCTGTTAAAAGAAAACATTCATTTTAACACAGGTATCTGTGTTAGCTGTTTGGATACAGGATTGGCTGTCCAGCAGAAGACAGCGAGTGGTAATGGAAGGATAATATTCTGCCTGGAAGTCAGTGGTGAGTGGTGTTCCACAGCACTCTGTCCTTGGGCCTCTACTCTTTGTAATTTTTGTTAATGACTTGGATGAGGGCATTGAAGGATGGGTCATCAAGTTTGCAGATGACACAAACTTTGGAGGTGTCGTTGACAGTATGGAGGGCTCTCGTAGGCTGCAGCGGGACATTGACAGGATGCAGAGATGGGCTGAGAGGTGGCAGATGGAGTTCAACCTGGATAAATGCGATGTGATGCATTTTGAATGTCAAATTTGAAAGCTGGGTACAGGATTAAGGATAGGATTCTTGGCAGTGTGAAGGAACAGAGAGATCTTGGTGTGCAGGTACATAGATCCCTTAAAATGGCCACCCAAGTGGACAGGATTGTTAAGAAAGCATCTGGTGTTTTGGCTTTCATTAACAGGGGGATTGAGTTTAAGAGTCGTGAGATCTTGTTGCAGCTCTATAAAACTTTGGTTAGACCGCACTTGGAATTCTGCGTCCAGTTCTGATCACCCTATTATAAGAAAGATGTGGATGCTTTGGAGTGGGTTTAGAGGAGGTTTACCAGGATGCAGCCTGGACGGGAGGGCTTATCTTATGAGGAGAGGTTGACTGATCTGGGACTTTTTTCATTGGAGAAAAGGAGGAGGAGAGGGCACCTAATTGAGGTATTCAAGATTATGAGAAGCATAGGTAGAGTTGATAGCCCGAGACTATTTCTCAGGGCTGAAATGGCTAACACGAGGGGTTATTGCTTTAAGCTGGTTTGAGGAAAGTATAGAGGGGATGTCAGAGACGGATTCTTTACACAGAGAGTTGTGAGAGCATGGAATGCGTTGCCAGCAGCAGTTGTGGAAGCAAGGTCATTGGGGACATTTAAGAGACTGCTGGATATGCATATGGTCACAGAAATGTAAGTGTGCATACATGAGGATCAATGGTCGGCACAACATGGTGGGCTGAAGGGCCTGTTCTGTGCTGGACTGTTCTATGTTCTATGTATTCTGAATACATTAAACATTTTATTTTTTTTAATGAGGCAGTTACATATAAACATATCTTCAAATCGACCGAGACCATTTTCTGCTCAGGTTATGGCTCTGTGTATGACAGCAGCAATGATGCACCGACATGGAACAGGGAATGTGATGGAAACATAGTTTGGACAATGTACAATGAGACCTCACATGGTCCAGTTTGAGGGAGAATTACATTACTGTGTGATCAACTCAGAGAGGGAGAAAGTGCCATCTGCCCGAGAAGAAACGGCCTATTGCACTCTCTCTCCTTCATTATTCCTCATCACAGTAACGTGTACGAGCTAAAACAAAACTCTACTGTCATCATTACCATTCCTATTTTTAGAGATTCCCTGCAGTGTGGAAACAAGCCCTTCGGCCCAACAAGTCCATGCCAAACTTCCAAAGTGTAACCTTCACATGGCCTTACAGTTACCACTGACTGGTGCACCTAAAGTAGAAATCGCTGAACACTATGGACTATTTGATCAATCCACTTGGATTATACAGCTTTGGACTGTGGGAGGAAACAGGACCACCCATCAGAACCGCACGCAGACAAGGGGAGAAGATGCAAACTCCACGCAGATAGTCGCCCGAAGCTGGAATTTAACTCATGTCCCTGATGCTGTGATGGAACAGTGCGAACTACTGAGCCACTGTGCTAATCTGGAACCTCCCGCCAGCCGAATGCAAAGGGAATTCAGCTAAATCCAACTCTCCCAGGATAAAATCCCATTGCTAGCAGCTGTGTGAGTAGAATATCTTCAGAAGCAGAATAACATTTTGGACAATCTCGCCATTTTTCCTTTTGTCATTCGTTACACTAATATTTGGACAAGATTCTTTCAACGTGAAATTGCAGAGATTGTGTGTGTGTGTGTGTGTGTGTGTGTGTGTGTGTGTGTGTGTGTGTGTGTGTGTGTGTGTGTGTGTGTGTGTGTCTGTGTGTGTGTGTGTGTGTGTGTGTGTGTGTGTGTGTGTGTGTGTGTCTGTGTGTGTGTGTGTGTGTGTGTGTGTTTTTAGAAAGGGAAATATTGATTATATATTTGCAATACCCAAACAGTTTGCCATCAAACTTTCCATCATAGTTGGAGTAACATTGCTCTGGATCATAAACGTGCTATTTGAGTAGATTAAAGAAACTAGCTAGACTTGTTCCTAAAACTGACCCTGACCCAGTCTGAAACCGATATCATCGGCCATATCACCGCCCTGGTTACATTTAACATTTGTTGTGAGCAGTGGAGGAGTGGGGTTAGAAAAGGACACAGTGACCCAAAAAGCTGGGGAACTATAGACCGGTGAGCCTGATGTCGGTGGTGGGTGAGTTGTTGGAGGTGATTCTGAGGGATAGCATTTACATCCATTTGCGAAGGCAAGGACTGATCAGGGTAGACAACGTGGCTTTCTGCGTGGGAAATCATGGGTCACTAATTTCATTGAGTTTTATGAAGAGGTGACAAAGAAGATTGATGAAGGCAGTTTGGTAGATGTTGTCTATATGGACCTCAGCAAGGTGTTCATAACATTCCGATTGGTAGGCAGATTAGTAAGGTTCGGTCACATGGGAAACAGAAGAAGCTCGTCACAATTGGCTTGAAGGAAGAGGGGTATTTTTCAGACTGGAGGGTTGTGAGCAGCAGTGTGCTGTACGAATCAGGACTGAGTTCCCTGCATTTCATCATTTATGTAAAGGATTTAGATGTGAATATTGGGACCATAGTTAGTAAGTTTAAAGATGACATCAGAAAGGTCGTGTAGTAGATTATCTCAGAGTACAGCGAGACCACAAATACATGGGGCAAGGAGTGACAGATGAAGTTTAATTGAGATAAATACGAGGTTACGCATTTTGGGAAGGCACATCAGGGCAGAAATGATACACTTAATGGTGAGGGCCTGGTGAGTGTTGTGAAACAAACGGACATCGGGCTGCAGGTACATTGTTCTTTAAAAGTGGAGTCGAATGCAGACAGTGCGGTAGAGGACACATTTTACAAATTTGCCTTAATCAATCAGAGCATTGAGTATAGGAGTTGTGGTGACATGTTGTATCTGGGCAGGATGTTGGTGAGGCCACTTTAACAATACTTTGTACAACTCGGTTGTCTGCAGAAAAGATTTACACAGATGTCCCAGGACTGGAGGTTTGAGCTTTAGTGAGAGGTTGATTAGTTTGCGGTGTTTCCCCCTGGAGTGTCAGAGGCTGAAGGGTGACATTATAGAGCTTTGTAAAATCATTAGGGGCATGGATATTCTGAACAGCCACGCTCTGCTCCCCAGGGTAGGAGAGCCCAAAACAGGAGACCATAGGTTGAAGGGGAGAGGGGGAATGATTTAGAAAGGACCTGAAGATAAATGTTTCACACAGAGAGTGGTGTGTGTACATGAAGTGCTGTCAGAGGAAGTGGTGAAGGCGGTTACAATCGCACATTTAAAAAGTATCTGAAAGAGAAAGGATATTGGCTAAATGCTGGCAAATGGGACTGGATCAGATTTGATATCTGATCGGAGTGAACAGATTCGACTAACGGGTCTGTTTCCGTTCTGCATGATTCTCTGATTCTATAAGAGGGATGACAAAAAATTCTGAAAGTACCTTTCAAATCAGAATCCTCTTCACTGGAAGTTTATCGTGCCTCTATGTTCACATCGATTGAAAGTTACTTTAGTGAAGTATTTGACAAAGAACTGAATCATGGATAATGGGACGCAGATAGGAAAGTGGGGCTGAGACCATAACCTGATCAGCCACCATCTTAATGTCTGATGGAGAAGGTTCAACGTATCAAATGACTCACTCCTGTCCCTGAATCCCGTGGTCCTGTGTTCCATTCAGCCCATTAAACCTGTTAGGCAGGAGCATTTAGAGGGTACTTACTTCTATAACCTGGTGCACAGAAACATAGGAGATCATTCGGCCCTTCAAGACTGTCCCACATGCTTTGAGGTGATTTGAGGAATGTAATTGTAAAACCCAGGCTGGGTATGAAAGAGGCCTCTCATCTCTCTGTACAGAGCTTCCCCTCTCTGAAACTTGTGCTCCATTTGTTGGTCATGTTGTAGACCCAAATTCACTGTGAATACAGCCAATATACCTCACCCAGTGATGGCTCACAAAATCTTCTGGTCTCTCTGATGGCAACATTCAGTAACAGAACATCCATGAAAATAACACCCACTAGCTTTCCAATAACAGAATGTGAGAACATCAGACACAGGAGCAGGTCGTTCACTCCCCAAAACTGCCTTGCCCTTCACTAAGATCATGACTGATCTGCTCTTGGTCTCAAATACTCTTTCATATCCAATTTTTCATCGCCCTCAACTCTCTGACAGGTCAATATCCATCTACCTCCTCTTCAAATACTTTCAGTCATTTGGCTCCCCGAACACCTTTGAGAAGAGAAATCCTGACATTCAGTGACACCTGTTTGAAGAAAACCCTTGCTGCTCCTATACCATGGCCTATTGATATGAACAAAAGAGGTTGACACAAGGGGTCAGATAAAAATGACTGGCCCTAATATCAAGGCAATGGCTAACTTCTGTTGAATTCAAGGAGCTTAACAAAACTGAACTTAATGGGAATTAGAGAAAACTCTCCAGTGTTTGAAGTCAAACATGGCACAAAGGAAGATGTTCATCATCTCAGTCCTGGGTCACTTGTGTGCGAGATCCTCATGGTAGCTTCCTCTTCACAAACAGCTTAACTGCTTCATCAATGACTCTCTGCTCCCAACCATAAGATCAGAATGTGGGGATGGTTACTGACGATTCCACAATGTTCAGAGCATTTTGTCCCCGTCAGCTACTGAACTGGTCGGTGTCCATGTGCAGCAAGACACAAGCACCACTCAGGTTTGTGCTGTTAAAGTGTCTGTAACATTCATTTCACAGCACTGCCTGGCACTGCACATTGCCGCAGTAAAACAAGAGAGCGTTCAGCACCTCACGCTGGTTTTACAGGGATATGAAGAAGTCATTCGGCCCATTGACACTATTGGAGAAGAACAGGGACAGCCCATTCAGTGCCTCCCACATATTACTCAGGAAGGGAGGGATTCTAGTGTGATGGACCACACGAGAGCCCCTCGACAATATTTGAAGGCGGGAGCTTAGACTCTAATGTTTTCATATTTTAAAGGAAATGAAAACTGTCTGTTCCAGATGCATTGTGACTGGTCAAACTACTTGGTGTGAAGCAAAACACCATTTATTTAAACACGGAAGATAAAATGAAACCAAAGAAAGGGGAATTTAGAACAACTTATTTCCATTGGACAAATTAACAGAATAATAGATCTAGGAACTGTTACTAATGAATTGTTCCAATATAGGAAAATCACATAATAACAGCCCCTGGCAAAAAGGACTATTCAGACACGGATTTTCACAAAGATTTCTCCAATTCAGGAATTAAAAACAGCATCAAAAGAAAATTCAGAGAGAGTAACAGCCAGGAGACATCCACTGAAGCTTTCAACTCTGTGGAGACCCCAATAGTTTCTGATGTTACTGAGAAACCAAAACTCCTAATCTGTGAGAGCTGGCCACCCCATTCAGGTTGCATTAAAATAAACGCAAGGCCTCCCTCGCTGTTTACTGAAGTGGCCTGAACTAACCAGCTTGGTAACGGTCGTTCAATATGTCTCTTAAAAGAATCCAGAGCAAAATAACCTCTTAAAGCTACAGCATCATCACACTTGTCAGTACATCGAGCTGTCATAAAGGAATCAGGGGTAACCCAATGAGGCCCTTGGCCCTTTCCAATTGGACGAGGAAGAAGCCAGTCAGTCCGTTGAGTCACTGACACAGCAATAGGATGAGGCCATTCAGCCCCTTGAGTCAATTACACAGGAACAAGAGGAAGCCTTTCAGCCCCTTGAGCCACTTATACAGGAACAGGAGAAGGCCATTCCCCCTCAACACACTTACACAGGGACAGATGAGATAATTGATGCTGATTCCTGATGAACGGCTTGCGCCTGAAACATCAATTCTCCTGCTTCTCGGATGCTGCCTGACCTGCTGTGCTTTTCCAGCAATCGACTCTCTACTCTGATCTCCAGCTTCGGCAGTCCTCACTATCTCCAGATTGATGCTGCAACATGATGACCAAATGGAGCAGTGGCTGCACAGACAGATTGCTCCACATTGTTCCTCGTAGCTCCGTCAGTCATGATACACACGTGGGACTTTAACGTGGTTTTCTCGCGGTGACCAGGGAAGCCATATGTCTTGTGTGAAGTCACAAGAAGGCACCTTCCATCTCCAAGAAGCCAGCCTGGTGTTCTCTGTGTAGGGCAGGAGCTGATGGGAATGGCTACCTGTTTCAGATGGAAGGTATTGTGGCTGCTGTTGGGGGTTGTGAGCAACCTGACGTTCAGTACGGGTTCACATGCCGACTACGCAATCACGTGGGGAGAGTTAATTTGGGCATATAAACTATTAGGAAAGTCACGTTGGACTGATGGATGGACTCTCTAAGTTCAAATAATGCTGATCTTGTTCATGTTGATCATGTCAAGTGCACGTCCTGTTCAGTGTAACCTGTATGCCTTACTCTGTCCAAGTCTATGTCCACCGTATGATCTGTCTGGCCATGTTTACTATGACCTGCCTCCACGGCTCATAAATAAAGTGTTTCCCTGTACTGAGGTACACATGGCAATAAATCAAACCAACCAATCCTGGGTAAAGTATGGCATCTCTCTCCCTATCAATGTCTCTTTTGGAAATAAGTGATCGCTGCCACTCCTCGTGTTTCAGCATCACCATTTCTTCATTTCTCACAGTTCTACAGATTAAACACTCAGCTTCCTCACTCTATCCTCATGTTACCATCATCCGTGTCTGTGGTAAGGAGATCATTCCTTACAAAGGTGATTAAATCTGTAGAGAGTGTCCCAGAATACTCTCTCAGCAAGGCTCTACAACAGCAGGAAGATGGCTTTCCTTATGTTCTCAAATCATCTTACAATGAAGGGCAGCATTCCATTGACTGCACCCATTACTTGCACAGGGTTTGATTCGGAGCAGTCAGCATAGACTTGTGAGTGGGAGATCATGCTTCCCAAATTTGTTAGAGTTCTTTGATGAAGTGACCAGAAAGGTTGGTGAGGACGGAGCGGTAGATGTAGTCTCTATGGATTTCAGTCAGGCCTTTGATAAGGTCCCACAAGGCAGGCTGCTCTGGAAGGTTCCATCATGTGGAATGCTGGGTGAACTGACCAATTGGATACACAGTTGGCTTGATGGTAGGAAGCAGAGGGTTTTGTGGAAGGATGCTTGTCAGACCGGAGGCTGAGTCCATGGTTGTTTGTTATCTATGATTTGGTTGAGAATGTACAAGGTATGATTAGTTAGTTTGCAGATGGCACTAAAGTAATTGGGAGCATGATCAGTGAGGAAGTTTATCATAAATTGCAGCAGGACCTTAATCAGGTGGGGAAGTGGGCCAAGAAATGGAGAATGGAATTTAACATAGAAGTGTGGGGTCTTGCAGTTTGGAAACTCAAATCAAGGTAGGAAGTTAATGGTGAGTGGGAGGCCCTTAAGGTTTGCAGTGCGCAGAGAGACCTTGGTGTTCAGGTACATGGTTCTCTGAGAGTGGAGTCACAGGTAAACAGGGCAGTGAAGAAGACTATTGGCACACTGGCCTACATCAGGCAGGATATTGAGTATAGAAGTTGGGAAGTTATGTTGCAGTTACTCATGACTTTGGTAAGGCCGCACTTGGAGTATTGCATTCTGTTTTGTCACCTTGTTATGCGGTTGATGTTATTAAATTAGAAAGAGTGCAGAAGAAATTTACAAAGACGTTGCCAGGACCCAATGGTTTGACTTATCGGGAGAGTTTGGACAAGCTAGGACTTTTTTTTAGCGTGTAGGAGTTGAGGGAGTCCTTATGGATCTGTATAAGATCACGAGGAGTATGGATAGGGTTAATGGTCTCAGTCTCTTTCCAAGCTTTAGAGAATCGAGGATTAAATGGAATGAGTTTAAGCTTAGAGGGGAAGGAAGAAGGGAACCTGAGTGGCCACTTCATTACACAGAGGCCGGTACGTGGATGAGCTCCCAGCAGATGTAATTGAGGGGGGTACATTAACAACATTTCAAAATCATTTGGATAAATATGTGGATAGGAAAGGACTGGAAGGATATGGGCCAACTGCAGGGAAATGGGATTAGCGTGGATAGACATTCACAAGGTAGAGTCGAAGCCTTCTGTTAATTAAACCAGGCACCCGGAAAAGCTCGCTTCACCATGTAGTCTGTTAAAATATGAGTGACACAGATCTCCTACATTCCACTATTTACACAAAGTCACAAGTTAGTTTCTTAACTTCAGTAGTGAACACTGAACAACAACTATTCACAAATACAAGCCCCTCTTTTCTTAGCTACTTTCTATCTGATTCCAACTCTGTAAATATATGCTGTTCCAACAACCCACATATTAAACATTACAATCTCAAGACCACACAGAATCCATCTTCCACGCTGTGTTCACTCTTCCAACTGCTGATCTCCCTGGGTCATGTTTTGTTTTTTTCATGCAAGTAGTTTTTACATGAATATGTATCTTTGATAGAAAGTGTTTGAGATGGCCAGTTAGCACTCCTGCTCTACAGCAGTTACTCTGCTGCTGGATGGCAGTGGCTCTCCCTCTCGTTTCAAAATGCTGAGTTTATATACTCCCCATTATACAATGATTCTCCTAATTTGATTGCTTTCCAGGTGTTCAAACAATAATATTCAAATTCCGTTGGCTTTTGTTATCCTGAGCGTTATTTAAACTCTTTGGTTATATTTGAATTGTTGTCAAAACAGCAACCAAAACTCAGGTATCCATTTCCCAGCTAATGGTGACATATGGAACAGTGTGACCTTTAGCTGGCATCTGTGGTTGTACTTTCTATTCAGCAAAACCCGTTCTGTCTTAAAGTGACCAGACATGCTTTAGACTTCATAACATCTCCCCCCTACAAAAAAAAATGAACCAGCAGAATGAAAAGATGGCTTCATTTATCTTCCTCTAATTATTCTTAATTCCATTATTATGGATTACAAAATTATTAATCTCAGCTATACCATCCATATTAATTCTGCACACATATATAACACTGCAATAAGTCAAATTTTATCTAAATGTTTTCTTTTAAATCTGCGAAAACTCATCTGCAATCACATCTTAGGACCCACAGCATGTACATTTTGTAAGTTTAAAGTTGATAAGATAAGACTCCAATTAAATACTCTCATATTCTGGCCTTTAAATGTTCAAAAAATGCGAGAGGTTTGTCGTTATCCACAATCATCTCCGACATTTATTTTGGCATATAAATGTTAAAATATTGTCACTCTAGTGCAAGACTTAATCATTCTTTTTCAATAATGGAGACCTTGTATTTCTTTCTGGTGGATATTGACAAGTATCGACAAGAATCCAATTGGCCATTCAATTCCATCATCATCTTTCTGTATCAGTACATCTCCGAGCCCTATATCCCGAGCATCTAACACAATTTTCAAAGATTTTCAAAATATTTGGTGCAGCTAAAACTGGTGCAGAGTGATTAATCCTTTAATTCTCAAATGCCTCCTGACATTGTTCTGTCCATCACAATTCTCTTTCCTTCTTTAATAAATCCATCAGTGCTGCCAATGCGCTGCTGAAGTTTGTAACAAACTTCCGATAGAATCCATTCAGTTCCAAACGTCGAAGCACCTCTTTCTTCGAGCATGGTCGCGGAAATTCCTCAAAGCCCTTCGTGTTTGTTTTCCATGGGGTCAACCTTCCATGTCCAATATAATGTTCCAAGAAAGTCACCTCTGGCTTCGCGAATTCTGTTTTCTTTACGTTTATTACCAAGTTTGCTTCTTGTAATCGTCCAAAATGCACTGCCAACTGTAACATGTGAGCTTCCAATCACTTGCTGAATATCACTACATCATACAGATAACCTGCACAATTTGTTCATCTGGCCCCAACTCTGTTCCTCAGTCTTCAATATGTCTGGAGCATTATTCATTCACATAACATTCTCTAACATTTTTTGTCATATCCAGTAGCTTTACCAGATAGTTTAACTGTTAGACTTAACATTTTTTTTTAATTTGAAAGGGGCCATTAAACCTGGCTTGAAGGGATTTCCTACCACTGGTGACAATACTAATACCTCATCCCCATGGGAAATTGTTAAAGTTTCAGAGTTTTTATCTGCCACCTGCTTCGCTCTACACTGTGCCCTCTTCAGCTGCTGATAAGATAACTCACCTGCTCGGTCTAATCTCTCCCTCACCTCACATACATAATCCAAGTGTGAGATCCCTGACTTTGGTCCAGTCAATTTATATTTCATTCATTTTAAAGGACCTCTCACTTCATGTACGAATATTTACTCAAAGGAAGTAAAATGAGTAGATTTATTTGGGGCATCTCTAATGAGAAACAATATAATGAGACGCCTTTATTCCAATCATTCGGGTAATTCTGACAGTACGCTGTTAATATTGTCTTCAGCATCTGATGCCAACTTTCCAAGGCTCCCTGGGCTTCGGGATGGGATGCATTTCATTCAAACTGCTGTATGCCGAAACTATCCATGACGTCCTTAAACAGCTGCATGGTAAAATGAGACCCTTGGTCTGACTGAATCACACTGCGTAGCCCACAGCGAGTAACCCATGTGAAAGGTTCTTCGAATACAGGAATTGGCAACAAAGATGCTAGTTTTAATACAGCCTGTGACTTACCTACCATTTGGAATGTATGACATGTACAACAATAAATAACCATGTCGTTGTGCATTCCAGCAACTAGGAATGCTTTAGCCTGAGTCTTCCATACATCGACTCCTTTGGCATTTTCTTTCGGTTTTCCTTCCTGTTGGAACTTATGACAGTGGGATCCTGTTACAACACAATGTGGAAAATCCCTGGGTATTTTTCTTTTAATTCCCCAGTTCCCTGGTCTTACTTTGGCTTCTCCACCACAAGGGGTGCCTCTCCCACCTTGGATCCTGCTAAATAATTCCCAAGAACAAACTGTATTCCTGGAACTGACACTCTGTCACTCACTCTCACTGCTGCTCCCCCAACCTTGATTTGGCACTCCAACCTGATGTTACACAAGGGAATACTTAATTTCTGTCTCCATTCCACAAATTGTCACGCTGTTGAGTAACATGTCAGAAAGAGTGAAAATACTTCCATCTCTTTCTATTAGAGACCGAGGGACAGTGAGGACTGCAGATGCTGGAGATCAGAGTTGAAAAGTGTGGGGCTGGAAAAGCACATCAGGACAGGCAGCATCCGAGGGGTAGGAGCGTTGACGTTTCAAGCATACGTCCTTCATCAGGAAAGTGGGGGTTAAGGGAGGGGGAAAGCAGATGCGAATTAAATAGGAGGGTGGGGGTGGAGCTGGGTGGAAGGTAACTTGGAAGGTGATCAGTAGATGCAAGTGATGTCTGATGGTGAAAGATCAGAGAGGAGGGTGAAGTGGATAGGTGGTAGGACAGCTGGAACCCTCAAACTATACAGAATCAACGTTGACTTCACCAATTTCAGAATCTTCCCTCCCCCAGCCTCAACCCAGATTCAACCGTTCAACTTAACACTACCCTCTTGAACTGTCCTGACTGTCCACCTTCCTTCCCACCTATCCACTCCACCCTCCCCTCTGACATATCACAATCACTCCCACCTATTTCTTCATGTTGCCCTCCCAGTGTCCCTCCCACCAGCCCAGCTCCTACCCTCCGATTTATCTTTCAGCCCCCTGTTCCCCCGCCACATTCCTGACGATGGGTTTATGCCTGATATGTCGATTGTCCTTTGAATGCTGCCTGATGTGTTGTGCCTTTCCGGCTCCTTACCTCTCAACTGTTAGAGACTGAGCAGGTCCTGTATCTTGGAAAAGTATAACTAGTTGTCCTCCCCCCACACCCCGTTTTTCCTTAGTAAGGTTTATCTACGGAGGCGAATTCTTTATACAGATCAGGCACTGACTCCATACACAGCCCCTGCCTGGGCTGTGCACTCTCCTGCAGCTCCTCGGCTCCACTTAGGGTCTCCTTTACCAGGTTCACTAATGCCACTGGCTTAAACTCCTTTATGACATCTTTTCCCAAAATGTCTTCCTTCAATGCCCAGCACCGCATATCCCAACTTACTGCAGGGAAAACACCTTTACACAGTGCCCTTCTTAAACAATTGGCACTGTAATTTTTATGTGTTCCACTACGTTATTGTAAGAACACCTGAGGCCGTTCACTTCCTTTCAATCCCTTGGACTTGTTTTTATCACCTGGGCTAACCTATTGCCAGTGTGCTTTTCTCTATGGTTTGTAGTGTAAGATCTCCCCCTTCTCCAAATTTTTATCACTCACAGGATGAAAATCCTCCCAGGAGCTAAATTTCATCTCATGCGCCAATGCATACTTCCCTGCCATTTCTGCCATGCTTCTCACTTCTTGAACTTTCTGTTCATTCACATGAATTCTTACCATCTCTGGAAGTGAGTCTTTAAACTCCTCCAGCAGAATAATCTCCCTTCGAGCCTCACAGGTCTTATCCCATTTTAAAGGTCTGCACCCATCTATCAAAATAGATGTGCTTAATTCTTTCAAACTCAATAAAAGTCTGACCTGGTTCTGTCTCTATATTTCTGAACCACTGTCTACATTCTCCTAGTACAAATTCATAAGCACTCAAAATAACCTGTTTGACATCTGCATAATCTCTTGCTCCCTCATGTGACAGCACTGCACAGACTTCTCAAGCTTCACCCACCAGCTTAGTTTGAACTAGCATTACCAACAGATAAAACAGGTAGCCATGGGCACACGTATGGGCCCCAGCTATGCCTGTCTCTTTGTTGGCTACGTAGAACAGTTGATCTTCCGTAATTACACCGGCACCATTCCCCACCTCTTCCTCATCTATATTGATGACTGCATTGGCGCCACCTCGTGCTCCCGCGAGGAGGTGGGGCAATTCATCAACTTCACCAACACATTCCACCCTGACCTTAAGTTTACCTGGACAATCTCTGTTACCTCCCCCACCTTCCTGGACCTCTCCATCTCCATTAATGATGACCAACTTGACACTGACATTTTTACAAACCCACCGACTCACACAGCTACCTGGATTACACCTCTTCCCACCCCATCTCTCGCAAAAATGCCATCCGTATTCTCAATTCCTCAGCCTCCGCCGTATCTGCTCCCGGTAGGACCAGTTCCACCATAGAACACACCAGATGGCCTCCTTCTTTAGAGACCGCTATTTCCCTTCCCACATGGTTAAAGATGCCCTCCAATGCATCCCGTCCACATCCCGCACCTCCGCCCTCAGACCACACCCCTCCAACCGTAACAAGGACAGAACGCCCCCTGGTGCTCTACCAACCGTCCACCCTACCAACCTTCGCATAAACCAAATCATCCGCCGACATTTCCGCCACCTCCAAAAAGACCCCACCACTAGGGATATATTTCCCTCCCCACCCCTTCCCGCTTTCTGCAAAGACCGTTCCCTCTGTGACTACCTGGTCAGGTCCACGCCGCCCTACGACCCACCCTCCCATCCTGGCACTTTCTCCTGCCACCGCAGGAACGGTAAAACCTGTGCCCACACCTCCTCCCTCACCTCTATCCAAGGCCCTAAAGAAGCCTTCCACATCCATCAAAATTTTACCTGCACACCCAATAATATCATTTATTGTATCTGTTGCTCCCGATGCGGTGTACTCTACATTGGGGAGACTGGGCGCCTCCGAGCAGAGCGCTTTAGGGACATCTCCAAGATACCCGCAACAATCAACCACACCTCCCAGTGGCCCAATATTTCAACTCCCTCTCCCACTCTGCCTAGGACATGGAGGTCCCGGGCCTCCTTCACCGCCGCTCCCTCACCACCAGACGCCTGGAGGAAGAACGCCTCATCTTCCGCCTCGGAACTCTTCAACCCCAGGGCATCAATGTGGACTTCAACAGCTTCCTCATTTCCCCCTCCCCCACCTCATCCTAGTTTCAAACTTCCAGCTCAGCACTGTCCCCATGACTTGCCTGGACTTGTCCGACCTGCTTATCTTCTTTTCCACCTATCCACTCCACCCTCTCCTCCCTGACCTATCACATTCATCTCCTCCCCCACTCACCCATTGTACTCTATGCTACTCTCTCCCCACCCCACCTTCCTCTAGCTTATCTCTCCATGCTTCCAGCTCACTGCCTTTATTCCTGATGAAGGGCTTTTGCCCGAAACATCGATTTCGCTGCTCGGTGGATGCTGCCTGAACTGCTGTGCTCTTCCAGCACCACTGATCCAGAAAATAGAATTACCTACAGGTTCACTGGACACGCCATCTGCCGAGCCAATTTTGCAAATGAAATAAAAAACGGTTTGGGCATTTTTCTCACCGAAATATGGCAATGTATTAACATAATTGTATACATCCCGACATTCTCGCTTCATCTTCATCCTGCTAATTTAACTTTCTTATCTAATTCCAAACTTCAGAATTTCAAATTTTCCCTCTCTTCCTTTTTCCTCTCTTTCTCTTTCTCTATCTTCTCTCTCTTTCTGTCTCTCTCTTTATCTTCTAACTCCAGTTGTCATATTTGCAATTTAAGTTTTTTCGAACTCGACTACACTTGCCTGCTTCTGATACACCAAAGTGCTTGACCAACTCCATTATGATGACAGCTTTCCGTACGTCCCTGGTGAAACCCAATTCTAATCTACATGTTAATTCTAAAAGTATGCCCTTCCTTTGTCTTTCTACACTTTCTTGGCAAATTTGGGAATCACCTTTAAACCTCAGAACCTCTTAAGTAATATTAAAATCTATTTCTTTTCATTTAACCAACCACAAAGAAACAAAATTAAATGAATGTTGTCACCTATTTTATTTGAAGATCTAGGTCACTAACTACAAAATGATGGAATCTGCTGGGACCTTTTGTACCCCAAATCTGTTCAAATCTGTCTAAATCCCATACAACAAGCTCTCAAACTGTTATGATGTCGATGTTGACCTCCCCTGTTAATTAAAACCACACACCCAGAAAAGCTCACCTCACCTCGTAATCTGTTAAAACATGAGTAACAAAGTAGTCGCAAATTCCACTATTAAGAGAAAATTAACAATTTATAAGTATGTAAGTTAGCTCGCTGAGCTTGGAGGTTGTTTTCAGATGTTTCATCACCATGACTACGTAACACCATCAGTGAGAGTCTCTGGTGACAAACTGGTGGTATGTCTCGTCTTTCTGTTTACAGATCTTGGTTTCGTAAGGTGTGTGATGTCATTTCCACTTTTTTGTTCAAGGGAAGGTAGGTAGGATCTAAATTGATGTGTTTATTGATGTACTTCTGGCTAAAATGTCATGCTTCTAAGAGCTTTCGTGCGTGGCTTTGTCCTAGGAAGTGTGTGTTGTCACAGTCAAAGTGGTGTCCTTCTTTTTCTGTATGAATGGAAACTAGTGATAGTGGGTCATGTCTTTTGGTGGCCAGGTGGTGTTCATATATCCTGCTAGCATGACAACAGGACAGTCTGAAATGGAGAAAAAATGATTTTATATACACTGTTTAATCTGTGTGTTCAGATAAGTAACATTCTTCATATGTGTACAACGCATTCTTAATGAACAACGGAGATACAGTTAACAAAAAATGATGCACATGATGAATAAAGCGTTTAAAGCATTAAAACATTATTTGGTCCTCATCTGAAATGATACCTTCCCTTTCTCTCAGCGTTCCCCCTTTTCTGGGATTCCCAACTCTAGTCTCTCATTCTTATCAGAATGTGTGTTAAAAATTCTTGTTTCTGGTTTCTCAAATTATTTCAGTTCATTCCCTTTCTACCAGGAATTAAATATGTTGACCTGCTGGGTTCTTTCCAAAGCTAGTGTCTGTCATATTATTGGAGAGAAAAGTTATGGCATCAGACCCAGCATTTGAACATATTGCTCTGTTGTACGTGCACTGTAAAAAGGACCACAGCACACAGGGATTGCCAAAACATTAAGGGAAGTACATCTACTTCTTTCGATAATATAGTTTTCTCAATTTCCACATCTCCATTTCTCTATCCTGTCTCTCTCTCGTTCTCCCTTTGCATCTAGTTAAGAAATCCACCAATTATTCTTCGTGGCTTGTCTCTCAAAACTCCTTCTTTCAGTTTATACGTAATGCTTTCTTCAAGATGTAATGTGATTATAATGAAGCAATGTAACTACAAAGACAGGAGGGAGGAGCTGGCCAGAGTAAATTGGAAGGGAGGCTGAGCAGGAAAGACTATGGAGCAGCAATAACAGGAGTTTGTGGGGATAATTCAGAAGATAATACCAGAAATGCTACCCCAAGAAGATGAAACATACTCATGGGAGGACGAGGCAGCAATGAGCGATAAGGCATCAAACCAAAAGAGAAGATGATTGGGAATGCAGAGAATTAATTGGCTCTGAAACTACATAAGGCTGGCATCACTGACATTACAGAGCTCTTAATCATGGTCAGGGAGAGAAACTGAGGAAACACATTCACTTTATACACAGAAGGTGGTATTACTCAAGGAAAAAGATTCAGGTGAATTAAACATTTGAATTAAGATCAGTTAAATACTTTTGCAGAATGTGTCAGATTGGAAGCAAGACCCGGGGAGACAGACGAACAGCAGAATGGGAGTGTGAAAATTAATGTATTACCACATCAGAACCCAGAGTAGGTCATTGAGTAGAGGGCTGATGGGTGAATGGGTCTCACTGAGAATTGGGGAACAGACAGCAGAATGTTATTGCAGATATTGCAGCTGGAAACTGTGTATTTATATCGTGCTGTATACTACAGCAGCAGGAGAAGCAGACCTGCTTTCAACCACAATCTGAAACTTTTTGCCATGGTAACACCTCAGTCTGTCATTACCATCAACATCATCTATGGCTCAGTGACCAGTGTGGGTGAACATGTCAGAGTCAGAATCACATGAACCTTAAATTGATGCTAACACATAAAAGCTACCGGACTTGACCAACAGATCTGAACGAAGCCCTGCAGTCCTGCCACATTCAGTTATAAATGGTGATGGACGATTAAACAAATGGCTGGAGGAGAGGGCTCCACAAACATTCCCACCCGAAATAATGGAACAGACCTGCTCATCAGTGTAAAAGAGAAGGAAGTTTTATCTGCACCATCCTCTGCCAGAAGTGTTGTGTCGATGATACAGCTCACCCTCATCACGATGCACCCAAAATCACAGATGCCAGTCTTCAACTAATTTGATTCGCTGTACATGACATGAAGAAACAGTTGAACACAGTAGATACGACAAAGGCAATTGGCCCTGACCCCATTCCTGCAATCGGACTGAAGCCATGTGCTACATAACAAGCCGTGTCCCTGGGGAAGCTGTTTCATTCCAGCTCCAACTATAACATCTCCCTGGCAATGTGGAAAATTACTCAGCTGTGTCCAGTCCCCTAAGAGGGGAATAATTACAATCTGACCAATTATCACCCCCTCATTCCCATCACGACAGTCAAATTGGGTGGGAGTTCTTTTTAACAGAGCTGTCAAGCAGCACAGAAATATTCTGCTCAGTGTGGTTTCTGACAGGTCCCCATGTGGAGATGGTGCTGTTGCGGAAATGTCACTGCATTACTAATCCAGACCAGGATAATGCTCTGGCAGCGGTTGGAAGTTAAAAACAATTAATAGAATAACGAGATCTAAAACCTGAGGTGAGTAACACTGACCTTGAAGCCAATATCGATTGTAAACAGAATTTCCTTCTCCAATGTACTTTTAGGAAGTGAATCTCCTGTGATTTCCTGGGCTGGCCTAAAACTGACTCCAAAGACCCTGACATGTGATTAACATTTCAATGGACTCTGAAATGGCCAATCAAGGCCACTCATTTGTATCAAACTGCACCGAGGTCTGAAAGGATGAAACCGGACAGAACACCCGGCCCCAGCATCAGTGTCGGAAAAGGGAATGGGAACACAGTATTCCTTCCTAATATCTGAGAGCTGGTGACAACATTTACAGAGCTTTCCCACAGACTGCACAGAAACAGCAGGAAAGGAGTAGGTCATACAACACTTTGAGCCTCCCCCATTCTATTTCATGGAAAAAATCTCCTCGGTGTACTTACCCCACACAATGTACATATTCATTAATGTGAGTAACCTTGGGAAGCTATAAAATAGGAGGTGCAGTAGTACGTTTTGTACACCGAGTTTGCTACCCAATTCAGTGTAATGATGGTTGGCCCTTCATTTCCACACCGTACTCCTGCTCTCCCATCATCCCTTTACTGTCTCTAAATCCTTATAATCAGTGTCTTGGTTTCCAGGTGCGAGCCAATTCCCCAGGGTCACCAATGTCTGACTTGTTTTTCTCATCTCAATGCAGTGTGACCTGCCTGTACCTAAAACTGTGGCCCCTTGTTTTCGACAACCCAGACAGGGGAATAATCATGTCTGCTTCCAATCTGTCTCACCCTCTCAGAGTTTTGTATATTTCACTGAGATCTCCACTCAGTTTCCTAAACCCCATGGAATACAGGCCCAGTCACTCCAATCTCTGTTTCCACAACAAGCCTGTCATCCCAGAGATCAGTCTGGTCATCATTTACTGCTCTCCCTCAATATCAGGTTTGTCCTTTATTAGGTGAGGAGACCAAAACTGCACATAATGCTGCACAATTGATGTCTCACCAGGCCCTGTACAGCCGCAGTAAGACAACTTTACTCCTAGACTCAAATCCCCCTGCAATGCAGGTCAACACAACATTTATCTTCCTCACTGCTTTCTGGTTCTGCAATATTGTTTTCAGCGACTGGTGTACAAGGAGATGCAGATCCTTTTCCGTGTTATAGCTCCCCACTTGCTGGTTGTATATGCACTGGTCAGCTTACCAATGCCATGCCCAGTATTGACATCTGGTTACAGAACTCACTGCGCTGCAGGGGAATCAGAGGTTTATGCAGAAGGAAACAATAAAACGGAGCATAAGTCCCTTTGTAGATCAACGTGTATCAACCAATCCTTTTCAAATGGTAGTCTTCCAATTTATCATTTTCACCAAAGGACACACTGTCACCTCTATCCACATTGTTCTCCATCTATCACGTATTTACCCATTCACTCCACTTGTCTCAGTCTTCTTGGTGCATTTTTACAACCTCCTCACCCACTCACAATCCCACATCGTTAGTGATGTCAGCAGGCTGGGATGTATTGTATCTAATTCCAGCAACCAAATGTTTAAAGGGCATTGTGAACAGCTGGGCCCCAAACACCGATCCCTGTGACACCTCAGCAACCTTTCTCTGTTAATTTTTATTTCTGTATTTCGTCAATCTGGGTGTCACTGGCTGAGCCAGCATTTATTGTCTTTCCCTAGTTGCCCTTGAGATGGTGGTGGTGGGCTGCCTTGTTGAACGCTGCAGTCCACCTGCTGTGGTTGACCTCCAATTCCATTAGGGAGAGAATCCCAGGATTCTGACCCAGCGACTGTGAAGGAGTGGTGATATATTTCCAAGTCAGGATGGTGAATGGCTTGGAGGGGAACCTAAAGATGATGATTTTTCCATACATCTGCAGGCCTTGTCCTTCTAAATAGACGTGGTCGTGAGTTGGAAAGATGGTCTCTGAGGACCTTTGGTGAATCATTTCATTGCAGCATGTGGATAGTAAAACACTGCTGCTGCTGCTTCTGCTGTGCGTTGATAGTGGAGCATTGTGGGTGAAGGGACAGTAAAACTGTCTGCTTTGTCCTGGATGGTTTAAAGCTTCTGGAGTGTTGTTGGGGCTGCACTCATCCAGGCAAATTGGGAGTCTTCAATCACACTTCTGACTTATGAATTGTCGATGATGGACAGACTTTTGGAAGTCAGGATGTGAGTTACTCGCCACAGTATTCCTAGGTTCTGACCTGCTCTTGTAGTTACTGCGTTTATGTGGATGGTCCAGTGAGTTTCTGAGCAATGATTACCCACCAGTACTTTGATACTGGGGGATTTAGTGATAGTAACACCATTGAATGCCAAGGGGCAGGTTAGATTGTATTTTATTGGTGATGGTCATGGTCTGGCATTTGTGAGACCTGAACATTACTTGCCACTTGTCAGCCTGGATACTGTCCAGATCTTGTCGCGTTTGAACATGGATTGCTTCAGTATCTGAGGAGCCACAAATGTTGCAGAACATTGTACAATCATCGGCGAACATCCCCATTTCTGAACTTAAAATGGAGGGAAGGTCATTGATGAAGCAGCCCTGAAGAAGTTTTCGGCCACTGCTCGAGGAACTCCTACAGACTTGGTACTGAGTTAACTGACTTTCATCAAAAAGTCTGGTTGAAGATTTGTAGCTCGGGTGTCCATTGTTGTGGTTCTGTTCGCCGAGCTGGAAGTTTTTGCTGCAAACGTTTCGTTCCCTGGCTAGGGAACATCATCAGTGCTATTGGAGCCTCCTGTGAAGCGCTGCTTTGATGTTTCTTCCGGTATTTATAGTGGCATTCATCCACAAACTCCATTAACAGACACATGGACCTGGACCCCATATACAAACCATACAGCTGAAACTGACACCCGGAAGCGGCAAGAACATCCATTAACAGACACATCGACCTGGACCCCACATACAAACTACTACAGCTGAAACTGACACCCGGAAGCGGCAAGAACAAACGACTATAAATACCGGAAGAAACGTCAAAGCAGCGCTTCACAGGAGGCTCCAATAGCACTGATGATGTTCTCTAGCCAGGGAACGAAACGTTTGCAGCAAAAACTTCCAGCTCGGTGACTTTCATCAAACATGACCAACTTCCTACGTGTCAGGTATGATTCTAACGAGCGGGGAGTTTGCACCGATACCCATTGATTCAGTGTTGCTAAAGCACCTTGATACCACATTTGGTCGAAGACAGCCTTGATTTAAAGGGCTCTCACTCTGGAAATCAGCTCCTTTGTCCATGTTTAAACCACGGTAATGAGATCAGGAGCTGAGTGGACCTGGTGGAGCCCAAACTGGACGTCATTGACCAGGGTATTGCTGAGCAAATGCTGCTTAAAAGTACTGACACCTTCCGCCACTTTACTGATGATCGAGAGTAGACTGATGGGGTGGTAATTGGCTGGAATAGATTTGTTCTGCTTTTTATATACAGGAGATACTTGGGGTAATTTTCACGTAATCGGGGAAAGCCATTGTTGTAACTGTACTGAAACAGTTTGGCTGGGGGAGTGGCAAGTTATGGAGCACAAGTCTTCAGTACTATTGCCAGAATGTTGTCAGATAATGGACGCTATGGAGTATCCAGTATCTCCAACCGTTTCTGGATATCGCGTGGACTGAATCAAATTGGTTGATGATTGGTAACTGAATTGCTGAGAACCACTGGAGGAGGCTGAAATGGATCATCCACTCAGCATTTCTGACTGAAGATTGTTGCGAATGCAGCAGCCTTATCTTATACACTGAAGCGCTGGGCTCTTCCATCATGGAGGAAGGGGTTATTTGTGGAATCTCTTCCTCCAGTGAATTGTGTAATAGACCCCAACGTTTCTTGACTAGATGTGGAAGGACTTATACCTTATAGAATCATACCTTACAGACAATGCCAGGCTGTTGCTTGACGAGTCTGTTTATTTCTATTCACTGTTTCCTGCCAGCTGTCCCATTCGAGAAATATGCCCATACATTAGCCCCAATCCACTCAGATTTGATTTTGCACACTGGGCTTGGAGCTGTACCAAAATTTTTCTAAAAATCAAAATGTTTAACATATATTGCTTCTCTTTCATTTGTCTCCCATTCTGTTTCTCAAACATAATTCCCATTTCATAAATCTATGTTAGTGTTGTCAATGACCATTACTTTCAACCCCAATAATTTCTCCTAAACCATTTCCTTACTATGTTCTATGTTCTATGTACTCTATCATTTTCCCACACCAGACTTGGTTTTCCTTGTATTGTTAGAAAGTTCTGTGAAGACAGAACTGAAGTAGTGGCTTCACAGTTCTGCCATTTCTCTGTTCCCCACTCTCCATTCTCTGGTTTCAAACTGTAAGGAAACTGTACATGTTACTCATAATTTTCACATTGACATGATTTATCAAGTTATTACAGTTCACTCTTATAACCCTTGTGAATATACTCTTCAGAAACTCATCAATTCCCGCCTTAAACTGCTCAATAATTGACCTTCCACACCATACACTCACAGGAGCATAGACTCTGTGCCAATAGAAGTACAGCACCATCTATATTAGTCCCACTTCCCTACAGCAGGCCCTTAGCCTGCAATGTTATGACACTTCCAAGTGCTCGTCCAAGTACGTTTTAATGATTGCGAGGTTATCTGTGATAATTTCCCTCTCAGGAAGTAATCCCAGAACACAACATCCTCGAGCTAAATCGTCTCTGAAACTCAAACGTTTCACTTTAAAAGTGTGCTCCTTTGTTCTCGACCCACAGACTAAAAGGAACAGTTGCTGTCTATCCACCCTGTCCGTGTCGCTTATAATCTTATCCTTCTGAATCACTGACTCCTCAGCTTTCTCTGCTCCAAAGTAAACAACCCGATCTTACCCAGCCTCTCTCCATAGCTGATACGCTCCATCCTAGGGAATGCTCTTGTGAATCACTTCTGCACCCTCTCCAGTACAATCACATCCTTCCTGGAATGTGGCTCCCAAAACTACATACAATACTCCATTTGGCAGAACCAAAGCCCTGTATTGCTCTTATAGTCTACACCCTGATTAAGAAACGCTACACCCAAGGTCCAATTCTTAACTAGTCCATTAACCTGTCCAGCCACATTCTGGGATGTGTGGAGAAGCACACTTTGAGGTTCCCAGTGTGCTGCCATTCATTGAGTCCTCCCCTGCCTGCTTCCTTCTCCCAAAGAGCATCACCTCATGTTTATCAGGGTTACATTCAATCTGCCATTGATCTGCACATCTGACCATTCTATCTGCATCTTCCTGTCACTTAAGGCTTTCCTCCTCACGGCCAACCACTCAGCCAATCGTTATGTCAAACATACACTTACTTATCACACCTTCCCCACTCTCCACCTAGCCCCCTCCACACACACACACACACACACACACACACACACACACACACACACACAAACAATAAGGGATACACCTCTGATCCCTGTGGTACACCAGGGGACACTGGACTCCAGTCAAACAAACAGCCTTCTCCCACCACCCTCTGTCTCCTGCTACTAGGACGGTTTTCTTTGTAACTTGTCAAGTTTTGCTTCATATTGTGAGATTTAACTTTATTTTTCAGTTTCCCAGGTGGAAACTTGTCAAAGGCCTTCCTAAAAAAAAACAATCGACCTCCTCAAACTAATTCAATCAAACCCATTAGATGTGATTTTGTTCTGATAAAGTCATGATAATTATCCCTGATCAAATCTTGCGACTCTGATTGGAGTTCGATTTTCTCCTTCCCTACTTTCTCCAGTAGTTTCCTTAACAGTGATCTAATACTCGCTCTTCTATAGTTCCCTGGTCTATATCTCCCACCCTTACTGTGAAGTGGAATCGTATTAGCAGTTCTCCAGTTGTCTGGCATCTCCCCTGTGGTCAGATTCTAAATAAAATATTCAGTCCGCAATGCAATCAACGTGTGCATTGCTGCTTCTTCTGAAATACATGTATAAAGTACATCTAGTCTGTCAGATTTATAAATACTCAATCCAGCTTTCTTTTCAAAGATGATCCCAACACTGATAAGAATGATCTCTGATTTTACTTACACAAGCCCCATGGTCACTTGGTATTTCTGGAAGAATTTCTGGACATTCTTCCATGAAGGTAGACACCAAAGAAACTGTTTCTTTTCCCTGCAATTTCTCTGTTCTCTGCAATAACTTATCCTGAACGCACACCAACTGCACCACATTTGATCTTATTTTTATTTTTTTCATACATTGATAGATTCTTTTTAACAGTCTTTATGTTTTTCTTTCGTTTGCACGCTTTTTCTCTTGTTTTTCTTCTCTGTTTCTTTGTCATCCTTTGCTGGGTCCTACATTTCTGTGAGTCCACTGGCTTACTACAACACTTGGCATTTTTCTAAGCTGCCTCCTTTCATCTAATAGGTAGATGAAGGTGGGGTTGAAAGTTATAGTCGGAGAGGAGGGTGGACCAGATTGATAGGAAGGAAGGTGGATTCATCAGAACATTCAAAAGGGCGGTGCTGACTTGGAAGGTTGGAGTGGGATAAGGTAGGATTAGGGGAAATGGGGAAATCCACTATGATCCCCTGTAGTTGGATGGTCCCAAGGCAGAAGAGGAGGCTTTCTTCCTCCAGGCTTCTGGTGGCTCGGATTTGGCGATGGAGCAGGCCCAGGACTCTCATGTCCTTGGCAGAATGGGAAGGGGAGTTAAAGTGCTCAGCCACAAGGCGATGGAGTTATTCAATGTGGCTGTCCCAGAGATGTTCTCTGAAATGATCCACAAGTTGACCTCCTGCCTCGCCAATGTAGAGAAGAACACATTGGGTTTAATGGATGCAGTAGATGAGACGTTTTGTCTCCCTTTATCACCTTTCACTTTCAACCCCACCTTCATCTACCTATCGCAATCCCAGCTACCTCCCCCCTGTCACACCCCCTTCCCATTTATCTCTCAGCCCCCTTGGCCCATAAGCTTCATTCCTGATGAAGGGCTTATGCCCGAAACCACGATTTATCTGCTCTTAGTATGCTGCCTGGCTGTGCTTTTCCATCACCACACTCTTCGCCTCTGATCTCCAGCATCTGTAGTCCCCACTTTTTCCTCACACCTTGATGGCTTGCATGACTCAGATTTGTAACGGTTACTTCAAATACAACAAAAACTGTCGTGTACTCAAACAGCATAAAAGAAAACCAATACATTGTGGTCCCTGTTCCCAAAATGTCCTTTCCGGCAAAATTTTCAATTAGCTCTTCTGATCACTCAACACCAATTCCTAAATAACCTGATCTCGAGCTCAGTGATCAACATAATGTTCATGTAAACCATCTCACACGTGGTCATGAAATCCATTTTTCCCAGCATTAGCATTCAATTGGGTTAACACAGTTTAGACATAATTTAAACATATATCATTACTGCAGTACCCACAAATGTGCATATCTCATTTCCTGTTTCATAACATGTCCAGCATTTGTATTGCAGCTTTCACTTTGATAATAGACAATAGACAATAGGTGCAGGAGTAGGCCATTCAACCCTTCGAGACTGCACCGCCATTCAATATGATCATGGCTGATCATCCTTAATCAATATCCGCTCCCTACCTTATCTCCATAACCCTTGATTCCACTATCTTTGAGAGCTCTATCCAACTCTTTCTTAAATGAATCCAGAGACTGGGCCTCCACTGTCCTCTGGGGCAGAGCATTCCACACAGACACCACTCTCTGGGTGAAGATGTTTCTCCTCATCTCTGTCCTAAATGGTCTACCCCATATTTTTAAGCTGTGTCCTCTGGTTCGGCACTCACCCATCAGTGGAAACATGTTTCCTGCTGCCAGAGTGTCCAATCCTTTCATAATCTTGTACGTCTCAATCATA
The DNA here is from genome assembly GCF_020745735.1 of Hemiscyllium ocellatum. Taxonomy (NCBI): domain Eukaryota; kingdom Metazoa; phylum Chordata; class Chondrichthyes; order Orectolobiformes; family Hemiscylliidae; genus Hemiscyllium; species Hemiscyllium ocellatum. The sequence goes on from NW_026867893.1 coordinate 518,725, forward strand.
TCCCCTCTCAGTCTTCTAAACTCAAGGGTATACAAGCCCAGTCGCTTCAGTCTTTCAGTGTAAGGTAATCCCGCCATTCCAGGAATTGACCTCGTGAACCAACGCTGCACTCCCTCAATAGCCAGAATGTCTTTCCTCAAATTTGGCGACCAGAACTGCACACAGTACTCCAGGTGTGGTCTCACCAGGGCCCTGTACAGCTGCAGAAGCACCTCTTTGCTTCTATACTCAATTCCTCTTGTTATGAAGGCCAGCATGCTATTAGCCTTCTTCACTACCTGTTGTACCTGCATGCTTGCCTTCATTGACTGGTGTACAAGAACACCCAGATATCTCTGTACTGCCACTTTACCTAAATTAATTCCATTGAGGTAGTCATCTGCCTTCCTGTTCTTGCCACCAAAGTGGATAACTATACATTTATCCACATTACATTGCATCTGCCATGCATCTGCCCACTCACCTAACTTGTCCAGGTCACCCTGTAATCTCCTAACATCCTCATCACATTTCACCCTGCCACCCAGCTTTGTATCATCAGCAAATTTGCTAATGTTATTGCTGATAGCATCTTCTATATCATTAACATATATAACTCCCATCAATGTTTGCTCCTCCTTGCTGTTTTTCCGCTCCACCTTACTAGATTCTGTGGAATCTGAGCGATGTGGGCTCTGGGGTGATTAATGGTAGAGATCATCTCGCCACATCATTTCTGATCTTCGCAAACTTTCATTTCTCCAGATCTCCCGTTATGCGGTGGAGTAGAGAAGGACAATGATCTTCCAACAATTCTCTGTATTCTCCCAGAGAGCTGAGACTGCTCTAACCTGGGTGGGAACATTATAGCAGGCTGGTCAAGTGTTGCTGCTGCTGTACAGGAAGATCACATCTGGAGTAGTGTGTACAGATTTAGCCTCTTCTATGAAGAAAGGATGTTGTTATATTGGAAGAAGCTCAGAGATTGTTCCCTCAACTGATTCCCGCAATGAAGGTGCTAGATTATAACGAAAAGATGATCAGGTTGACCCAGTAGTCATTGGAGTTTACAAAAAATAAAGAAGATCTTATTTGAACATAGATGACAGAAGGAGTTAACAATTGAAGTGAATTACACAGATAGTGGAGGAATCCATTCCGTTGTCCAGCCTGTTACACAGGAACAACAGGAGGATATTCAGCTCTTCGACCCTGATACACCAAAACAGGACGAGACCATTCAGTCCCTGGAGCCTGATATACATTTACAGAAGGAGGCCAATCAGCCCCTCGAGCCTATAACACTGGACCCCGAGTAGGCCATGCTGCACCAGTATCGTGTTAAGCAACAACAGGATCAGTCCATTCAGCCTCCTCAAGTCTGTAACACAGGAAATGGAAGAGGTCACACAGTGACTGGAGATTGTTACACTGGGATAACAGGAGGCCATTCAGACTCACCGAGTCTATTGCAAGGGAATTGGATAATGATACAAACTATCTGAAACTTCTTCCATGAGAAATGAAGAGGTAATTTAGACACGTGTCTGTTGTATGTGAACAAGGGAAGAACAATCACTCCCTTGGTCCCATCTCCGGGATACATGAGGAGACCGTTCAGCCTTTCCACCTGTTATGAGAAGACCCATCAGCCCATCAAAATGTTACACAGCAACGGGAAGATTCCATAATCTCCCAATCCTCTAAAGCATCAACGGGAGGAGGGCATTCTGACCTTGGAGACGACAACGTGGGAACACCAGAAAGACATCAGCTCATCGAGTTTGATGATGAGTCCATTCAGTGACACATGGCTCTGACACAGCAATTGGAGCACATCTCTTAAAGTCTTGTGCCCATTAAATAGGAATTCAAAGAAAATGTAAAGGCTTTCGAAAATGAAGAACTTATAATAATGGTATACATTAGGTACTAAAGTATGACAATAAACTATTATAATTTAAGGCAATTTCTTAGAGTCCATTGTTCAGGACATTTGCAAAGTTAAACCACAATCCATCAGAGTCAACATGGTTTTACGAAGGCTAAATCGTGTTTGAATTGTTTGCTTGAGTTATTTGAAGATGTCACAAACAAGGTGGATGCTGGGAATCCTGGAGATGGAACATGACTGGTCTTCCTGAAGGCATTGGATATGTTGCTTCTCCAAAGAGTAAGTGGTAAGATCAGACAACATGGGTTTAAGAGTAATCTATTAGCTTGGATGGAGGAATGGTTAACCAACAAAATGGAGTCAGATGGAATAAATGTGTCATTTTCTTTTGGCAAATGCAATTTGTGGGGTGCCATTGATTTCAGGACTCATGCCTCAACCATTTGCGATCGATGGTATTACTGTACTCGGTTGATGGGATAGAAAATACAATGTCACATTTTCAGATGACGCTAACATTGGTGGGAAATTACTTCGGAATGATGATGCAAGAGATTTAAAACTATGTGGATAGGTTTGGTGAATTTGCCAACATTTGGCAAGGAAAATTAAAGTGAATAAATATGGGGCTATTCAAGTTGGCCAGTATAATAGAAAGACAAATTATTATCTAAATGGCGAGAACGTTCAAAGTGTTTAGGTGCAGAGGGATCTGGGTGTCTGCTTGCATATCACAGAAAACCTGCCTGCAGATACTGCAAGTAATGAGAAATGTAAGCATAATTTCAGTGTTTATTTATGAAAGAATAGAGTAGAAAGTTAGGGAGTGTTGGTGTAGCTATGCAAGGCATTAGTGAGGCTGCAACTGGAGTAGAGTGTGGGTGTCCTGCAGAATGTTGTATTTCCATTGGAGGCAATTCAGAAGAGCTTCATTAGATTGATTCCATTTTTGAAGTTTTTGTCTTATGAAGATAAATTGAGCAGTTTAGGCCTATACTCTTGAGTTTATAAGAATGAAAGGAGATTTCCTTGAGATCCATAAATTGCTAAATGTGCAGAGGTGGAGTGCATTTTTTTTTCATGTGGCGCAATCTACAACAAGAGGCTAAAGTTTTAGGATGAGAGATGGCAGGAAAGTGGAACAGAGGCCGCGTTAACATCAGCCTCATCGAGGGGTTGGATTCCTCACAGATGCTCCTTGTTCTTATTCAACTCTTCGACTGTGTTGGACAGGAATGGGGGAATACTGGGTATCATACAGGAAGCAGGCATCAGGATAAATCAGTCTCAATCAGTTAGACAGAACGTAACCAGTAGGGTCACAGAATAACCAGTACTTGGTTCTCAACTATTTACAGTCTATATTAATGATCAGGAGGATGGAACAGATATACAGATGCTGAGTTTGGTGATGTCGCTCTGGTAAGCAAGAGATTAAAAGATCAAGAGAGGGTGGGGAGTCTGCAAATAGATTCAGAGAGGTAAAGACAATGGATAATATTTTGGCAGGTGGAATTTTACATGATATAACATGTCATTTCATTTACAGGAATAACGGAAAGCAATATGTTACTGAAATGGAAAGGGATTACAGGACTTAATGATACTGTGTACTAGGGGGTTCACTCAGACCCGTTCAGACATGGGAGGTTTTGCTCCATTTCTGATCGTCAACTCCCAGACACTCCAAGTGACCCCATTGCTCTCCGTACACATGGACAACTTTGATGTGGTTGATTGGTGGTGGGGATGGTGTTTTGAAACGTGCATCAAGGGGAGGCCTTTATCCAAGATACATTCACTTCTTTCTACGTGGATACCCGATGACAATTGGAATGGCTGACTGCTTCTGAATGAGGAGGCCGTGACTGCTGCCAGGACAGTGGGTATTCACCAACATGATGTACTGTGCATGGACACACTGTAACATTAATAGAGAGAGAGCTCATTCAGTTCCTCTGCCTCTCCCCATTGACATGGGTACTCTGCAGATGCCATGTACACCATCAGGAATCCCACTATACCACTGGATACACACAGCAGCTCCCTGCTGTGGGAGAAACAATGTATTTACCTCATCCACCATATATATCCTCCATCACCGAATGGTGACATTAATGTTGAGATATTGGGAAATGAAGGATATGTCACCTCGTTCTGCCTGGAAAGTTATGGATTATAGAAACTGAATGAAACTGTGACCCTAACAGCCACTGGCAGCACCACTCTTCCTCTGGTGTGATATGGCAGGATGTGTTGAAGGAGATGACACCGCTTTGTGCCCAGCTCCTTGTTCAGTCAGGGTCCCCTCACTATCTGCTCCTGGGTTAAGTGTAGCTTGGAAAGTTGATCCTGGAATACTCGGGGTGGATACAGCAGATCCCTTTCCCCACACACACTCACTCCGTGGTTTCAGAGCTTCCCCTCTCTGCATCCTCTGCTTCATGTGTTGTTCATATTGCAGGCTCAGATGCTGTAAACACAGTCCCCATGCTCCACCCACAGTTGAGTCACGAAATCCTCAGGTTTCCCTGAATGTCTGAGGCAGCTCACTGCACAACTTCCAGCAAACCATCCCCAGCCACTCCACTAAATTTTTAATAACAGGGGTCAGTCAGAAAGCCCTTGGCTACAAGTGTTGTGGACCAGACCAGATTCCCGCAAAATATTTTAAGAAGGCCCCAAACCTTTCCTTATTTTGAATATAGATGGGAAGCGTGCTTTCTAGATATATTGTGACTGGTCAACCTACTCGACATGAAGCAAAATATAATCTATTCAAATACTTTAGTTAAAATACAATCAAAGAAAAGAAAAATGAGGGATGGTTTATATGTTGGAACACTTACACAAATAATAGATACCATACCATCTTGTTTTACACCGCTTGGCACAAAGATATATTCAAATGTATTCAGATGCTTACAGCAATTTTCCAATCCAGGAAGAAACAACATCAAAATAGATCTCAAGGAGAAAAGCAGCTGGGGATCATGTATTGAAACTTCCAACCCTTCTGGGATCCCCAACAGTTTCTGAATGCTGCAGCTAAAAACAAAACGAAAAAACCTGGTCTGGGAGAGCTGGCCACTGCCCTTCCATTGTTACCATCGTTTTAATGAAACCTAAAGGCTTTCTCAGTTAGTTACTTAAACGTTTTCAGACAGCAGTTCCGCACCTCTGTCTTTAAAACTTCTCTTCAAAAACATAACCCAAGAGAAAATCACCTTTTTACAGTGATAGTATACTCACAACTCCACCATCAATAAAATGATCCATCAATATATAGAAATGGATTCATTTTAGACCTCCTAACCTTCCTCTATTTGCAGACTGAAATGCATATATATTACGTTGACTCTGAGCATACAAATGTTCACAACTAGATTCGATTTCATTCATTTTACTCCTGCCACAGAATGCCTTTGTCTTTTTTCATCCAAGTCTCTACAACGTGTCAAAACTTAGGTTTTCTTGCCCTGTCACCTGTATAATTTCACATTGAATGGCAGCAATAATAAACTCAATCGAAACAGACTGGTATTATTCTCTCCAAACCTCTCCAAAAACTTTAAGGGGTCACTATCAGTGATAAAAAAAAAGTCCCAGGTATGTTGTTCACAATTTAAAAGCTGAAATGTTGTAACGCCAACGTCAAGCTCAAGGCCTCCTTCCCCATTGTGGAATAAACCTGTTGATGTTTCCACTGGACACTTCAACCACACGTTACATAATGGAGCACTTCTCATCTCTCCAATACTCCCTCTGAATGACATAGCTCCTCATATTTCAGCATTAAAGAATTACATGCTTCTGTGCCTCTTAATGCTGTAACCTCTTTACCGGCTTCTCCTGGCCCATGCCAATAAACCTTACTCTCACAGGGATATGTTTTAAGAAGATCTTGCACTTTCTTCTCAATCCCTCACAGAAACCAAACTTTGGTTTCAGAACTAAATCAGCATCAGCTGCCATTTCAGCTTCTAACCTTGGCATTGTAACTCTCTGCTCTTCCACACGAGTTCTCACGGCTGCAGGAAGTGAATTGTTGAGCTTCTCCAAAATAAGAATCTCTCTAAGAGTGTCATTGGTTTGCTCAGGTTTTAATACCCTTACCCACCTTTCAAAATTATTATTTTTGATTCTTTCAATGTCAATGTGCGTTTAACCAGGGACGCTATTTTAGATTCCTGAAACGCTGTCTGTTGGCTTCTGGCACGAGCTCACATGCACTTCAGATGGCTTTCTACATCTCCTCATACTCCTCAGATACCTCCTCCGATAGGATGCAAATACCAGCAGCTTTGTTTGGATCAACTAAATCCATATGATCACTGGGCACTGCATTTGTTTAGCCACTTTCTCAAATGAAATTAAAAAGTCTTCCCCGTCCTTCTCATCAAATTTCGATAATGCCTGGATGTATCTAAACAGATCCCCATCAGACCTTTGGCTACTATAGGGTTGCTCATCCTCACTCACCTCCTCATCCAGCCTATAACCTACCTTCATCACCGCCTTCCATATCCACTTCCCTCTCTAATTGCTAACTTTTGAAGTTGAAACTCTCTGCTTTTCTTCTCTTTTTCTCTTTCTCTTCTTCATGTCCTTTTCTTTTATTTCTACTTCTCATCATAATTCAAACTTTTTCAATTCTTTCTCATGTTCAAGGTGCCTCATTTGAAATTGAATTCGAGCCATTTCTAAAGAGTCTGATGACAGACCCTCCAAATGTAATTGCTGAGCTATAACTGTAATTATCTCTCATTTTCTCACAGACAAACGCAGCCCCAACTCCAGCTTGTCTGCCAATTCCTACAGCTTTGCCTTCATTAACTTTTGTAAAACTTTAATTCATCCACACACAGAAACGTCTTAGTGACTGAAAGAATCTTTATTCACAAAGCACTGTTAAACCAACCGAATTCAACATCTGGAACAAAAGACACTGACAGCTATCATACACGACCTTTGAACCCAATAGCCTCCAGTGTCTGCATGAGCTTATTCTGGATGCTCTGGTTTCCCCCCACAATCCAAAGATGAGCGTGTCAGGTAAATTGGCCATGCTTAGTTGTTCATAGTTTTCAGGGATGTGTGGGTTAGGTGCCTTAGTCGGGGTAAATGTGTCATAATAGGTAGAGGAATTGGCCTGGGTAGGGTAATCCTTGGTGGGTCGGGTGTAGACGTGTTGGGTCAAATAACCTGTTTGCACACTGTAGGGATTGTAATTCTAAACCCAATTACCGATTTAGAACCAGGCAAGAGACCACAGTTTGCTATAGACCAACCAAACTGTCTCAAACTATTTAAGAAGGTAGCTTGATTGCCAACTTTTCCTTAATAGCAAGATAGATGGGAATTGGATGTCCCAGATGTGATTCCACGCATCAAACCACTCACCATTATGCAAAACACACTATATTGAAACGCTCTAATGAAAATCCATACAAAATGAAGAGGAATTTAGAATAACTTAGCTATTGGAAACCTTAACTGAATGATGGACACAGACCCTGCTACAAATGAACTGTTCCAATATACTAACATCACCTAAACACGCCCCTTGGCAAAAATGAGCATTCAGACATACTTTCTTGCATACAGTTCTCCCGTCCAGGAGGAAACAGTATCAAGTGAGGTTTCAGAGAGAATAGCAGCTAGGGATAATTTATTAAAACTTCTAATCCTTCTGGGACCCAAGCACCTGGTAACTGTTACATCTGCAAGGAAAAAAACTATAAAGCCTGGTCTGTGCCAGCTGGACATTGTGACTACTATTTATTAGAAAACATAATAGCCTCAAAAGTTTTTTCCTTGAGCCATTTTCAGTAGGCACTTTGGTCTTTAAGACCTCTTACTGAAAAAAGGAGAAAATAACCTTTTCTTTTAAAAAAGGTGACAGCATTGCTACATAATTTAAATGACTGTTCCTTTATTCAAGGGGCTTCCTCGTGATTCTGACCGCAAGATCACCTGAGAGGGACAAACACAGGCACAGACCAAGTTACAAGGATGTGTCTCATAACTTCTGAAACACGCCTGTCCATGGACCATCACTTGGGACATACCGGGAAGTGAACAACAGCCTGACACACACCATTTCACTGTTACTCAGCTACACAATGCCAGCACTCGATACACTAGGGATCTAAAACCCAAGGCCAGGGAAAGATACAGAGGGACAGAGAGATTCACATTAAAGACAGAAACAGATAGTGAATTAACTGGGAGGAGGTTGTGGAAATATGGGAAAATTATTGGGCAGTGGGACTAACTGGAGAAGTGAGATCTTCGAGAGTAAAATAACAAGAATGAGAACATTGAACAAAGACATTGTCAGATCAGCAGAATTAGTTTGTTACATCAAATTCTGAATTTGCTTCACAGAACACCACAAACAACATAAACTGGGACAAGATGACAGCCCAGCATGGAGAGCTGTGTAGACCATGCGAGTGTGTTGCTCAGTAAACTGCACTATCTGCCCAGCATGGAGAGTATTGCAAACTTTAATATCATATGCTAACTATACTCGCAACAGATTACTGCCTACAATGGGAAGATTTGCTGCGTGTATGTGTTCGTCAGAAACTGAGGGACAGTGCGTGTGTGTGTGCGCGTTTGGCGTGGTTGAATGTGAAACTCAGTGTTTGAGAAGGAATGCACATGGAAGAAATTATTTTAAATACAAACAACTGGCAGGCTTTTTGTTAATCAACAGAGAGAGAACGAGAGAAGTTTCATGGACAGATGAGATAAAGTGTTTGAGAATGTTAAAATAAAGACTTTGCCAGACACAATAGCAATATACATCGGTGTGCACATGAATGACAGATGGATGGCAGTTTGGCGTGAGTTAGAATCAGATTTATTTTGGCTGGTTTGCAGCCGGGAACGTCAGCAGCAGATTATTAACTTCATTAAGACGGTATTTCTTAGCTCAAGGTTCAAACAGCAGATGGAATACACCAGTGAGATACATTGTGGGGTGGTGAGTTTTTCAAGTTAGAAATGGTCAGTGTATGGTGTCAGGAATCAGCTCATGGTCAAAGGGATCTCCCACAGTTGTGACTTGTCTGCTTCTGCAGCAGATATTAGCCAGGGATGGGATGGAAGTGGAGTTTGTAACCAGAACAGTGGAGAGTGACCTCCATGCTGTTAATATTTAAATACCAATAAATTGTAGTTCTCCACTGAAACTGAGTAGGTCAACATAGAGACCCATGAGAAACACTGCCAGAGCAGAGAGGGAGACAGTAATTGAACACCTTCCTTGATGCAGTTAGTACTGGTCTGGAGAGTGAATATCTGGATTGAGAGTTTCAACAGGAAAATAATAGTGACAAGAAGTGTAGACTATATGAAGGAACAGTAATACAGTCATAACCGGTTTATAGAAAACAAATCTGGACAGTGACACTTACCAGGAACACCAACGATAGCATTGAAAGGATAATAAAAATATTGAATAATGAGAAGAGCGTAATAGATCCATGATGATAATGACCACCAATAAAATGCAGAAAGATACCAAACATAATTGGATAAACTCCTATCTATTTTTGGAAGGTGCCAGTCTAATGCTCCTAGATTCGGATACATTTTTGGAACATTCCAATCTAATGTTCTCAGATTCTGATCTCTCCGCCCCCTCTCTCTGGATCTGCTGATCCCTGTCAGTGCTGTCAGTGATGCTCCCGCTCATGTTTTGGGATAACACATTGAAGGGCGCCCATTTATCATTAAAGATCGAAACCCTCCACTGGGATAATTAGAATCCATGGAGATTGGCAGTAATCACAGCCACAGAACAAACACTGAGAAACTGAGCAAAGGCTACAACAACGGATGAATGGGCACTGCACAACAATCAACAGACAGGAGTGTTCCCTTCCAGTTGGGGAATACTTCAGTGGTCCAGGACATTCAACCTCCGACCTTCTGGTGACCATCCTTCAAGGCGGACTTCAGGACAGGCAGCAGCGAACAGTGGCCGAGCAGAGGCTGATAGCTATTTTCAGTACTCATAGGGAGAGCCTCAGCCGGGACAGTGAGTTCACGTCACATTTCAGGTGACCACCATTGCACTGTATATACACACACACAAACACACACACACACACACACACACACACACACTCCTATACACACACATGCATACGGACACACATGTACACAGACACGCACACAGACACTCACACATATGCTTACAGACACCAACACGCAGACAGGCATCCGATCAGAGATTTAGACCACTTTGCACTCATGCACACACATGTACACTCTCTCTCACTGATACTCAACCACCCCCCCACCCCAGCCACGCACACACACTCCCACACTCGCACATGCACCCCTCACAGACTTAAGAAACTCTACATCACTCACACACATATACACTCCCTCTCACACTCACAACCCCCTTACCAAGACAAACACACACACACACACAAACAAACAGACAAAGACCCACATGACATGCACACATATATTTTGTGGGGTGAAATTGTACTTGCAGAGCTACATTGTACTTTGCTCAAAAACTGCATGAATTTATGTAAAACTCTGTAATCTCACTTTTCAGATTAGAATCAATCTAAACATCATGGTATAGACATAGAACACAGGGGGCTAACACCTTCAACATATTGTCTAGCTATCACTCAATGTTACAGTTAACCTGAGAATGCAACTTTAAAAGAAAAAGGTTTTGTGATTTGCACATGAAAGAAATGAAACTACCATGGTATTCGAACAGATGAAAGACTCAAAAGACAATCAAGGTATTTTTCACTGTATAATTTCAGTTACATCACACTGTAAAGTTTTGCTATAAATTCTGTGCCTTAGAAGTGAGCCCTCCACTATCACCTGATGAAGGAGCGGCGCTCCGAAAGCTAATGTGCTTCCAATTAAACCTGTTGGACTATAACCTGGTGCTGTGTGATTTTTAACTTTGTACACCCCAGTCCAACACCGGCTTCTCCAAATCATGAATAAACAAACAGGCTCAGTTAACCAGTTCCATACATCACTTTTCATATCACTATAAAAGGGAATATTTACTGGGATTGGATGGAATGGATGAGGGTTGCTGAGGGATGGACCATAAATCTTTAAACCTTTTAAATCTTTTTTAAACTTGTATATGAGAGTATTAACAAGACACTACAGGGGTCTATATATGTTCCGCTCTGTTTATGAAAGGAGGCAATTATAAAATAACAGATTGGCTGCATAAAAAACCTTGGGTAGGTAAGTTTCTAGATCCCTGAACACAAAGTACAGTACTTATTGACCAGTGTGAGGCTACTCCTGGTTTTAAGTGCCCTGTTATCAAATCCTTTCATAACCTTGAGCCAGAGCAATGAGACTGCTGCTCAGTGACAGGCCCAATGGGCCTCTTACAGTGGGATAAGAGAAGGCCATTCAGCCCATATTAGCCTGTTGCTACTTGAAAAGGTGGAAATATAGAATATTGGCATATTTTGCCAACAGAATCATTCAAAACAAAGAGCTGTGTTGCTGCAGCTGTATGAGGTGTTACTGAGAGGGCACCTGGAGTACATTGTGTTGTTTGTGTTTCTGTAACTGAGAAGGGATGGACCTCCATCAGATACACTTTAATGACTGCTCGTAATCCATGGTTTGCTGTGTCATTTAATGTCTTGGGTCTGTTACACTGGGACATGAGGAGGCCATTCAGCCTCTTGAGCCTGTTCCAGAGGGACTGGAAGTATTTATTTAACTTTCAAGTCTGTTACGCATAAATATTAGTTTTAAATTAGTTTTGGAATAGGGAAGACCTACTGTAAATATTAAAGTTCTAACTTTGAACAAGGCCAATTTTGAAAGTGTTATGGAGATCTGTGAAAGGCTGATTGCAATAACCTATTCACAGGTAAAGGGATGGTTGGAAAATGCAAGGCCATTAAACTGTGTTTCAGAGAGTCCAGAGCCAACGTGTTCCCATTGGTGAGATGGGCAAGTCTGGTGGGTGCAGGGAGTGCTGGATGGCTAGATATATTGATGCTCTTGGCAAGGGAAGGAAGGAGGCATATGTCGGGTAAACAGAGCTGAGATCAAGTGAATCCCGAGAGGTGGATAAGTGCAGCAAGTGTATAGTCAATGAGGAAATCGGGCTAGAAAAATGAGGACAAGGGATGGCTTCAGAAATAGGGTTAATGAGGCATTGAAGAAATTCTACACATCCGTTTATGGGAAAAGATTAACTCGGGAGAGAATATGGCCCCTTAAACATCAGTCAGGCTACCTATGTGTGGAACCACATATACATAGGTTGGAGGGATACGAAACAAGTATTTCTCCTCAGTATTTAATGTGAAGGAGGTTACAAGAGCGAGAGAATGAAGAAATATATAGTGATACCTTGAAAAGTGTCTATATTACAAGGAGGTGTTGGACATTTTAAAACACGTAAAGGTGAACAAATCCCTGGAATCTGAGCAGTTGGGAAGCTAGGAAAGAGATTGCTCAGCATTTTGCTGATATGTTTGTAACATTGATTTCCATAGGTGAGGTGTCAAAAGACTGGAGGGCAGCTAACGTTGTGTCATTATTTAAGAAAGTAAGGAAAAAAACAGGTAACTATAGATCGATGAGCCTGACGTTAATGGTGACGAAATTGTTAGAGGCGATTTCGAGGAAAAGGATTGATATGGATTTGGAAGGGCAAGGACTGAAGAGGGCTTTGTACATTGGAGATCACGTCTCACTGACACGGTGAAATTATTTGAGCAAGTGATGAAGATGATTCATGAAGGCAGGACAGTGGATGTTGTCTTTATGGAATTCAGTAAGAAAACCAAAATATTCAACATGGTAGACTGGTTAGCAAGATCAGACTGCCTGGGATCCAGGGAGAGCTCACCATTTAGATCCAACATTTTCTTGAATATTGGAGACAGGGCGTGACACTGGACATTTGTTCATTAAACTTGGAGACCTGTGACCAGTGGTGTGCCACAAAGATCAATAGTGGGTCCACTGCCTTTTGTCACTCATACAAATCATTTGCATTTGAGTATATGATGTATGATCAGTAAGTTTGTAGATAATACCAAATTTGTTGGTGTAGTCGTCAGTGAAGAATGATCTGTCAGATTATAATGGGACCTTGTTGAGGTGAACCGAGGAGTGGCAGATGAAGTTTATTTTAGTTAAATGTGAGGTGTTGCATTTTGTCAAGACAGATCAGGGCAAGACATATAGGTAGGGTCCTGTCGAAATCTACCAATCAGGGAGAACCCCATCGAAATCCTACAGTGAGGAAACAGTCTATTCGACCCATCGAGGCCACACCGAACCTCTAAACAGTATCCCACTGGACAAACACCAACCCTAAACCTCTGATCTTGCATTTCCCATGGCTAATCCACCTCGCCTAAACATTCCTGGGTACTTAGCATGGCCAATCTACCATTATCTGTATATCTTTATACTTGCAGAGGAAAACATAACATCTGGAGGAAACTCATGCAGACACGGGGAGAATGTGCAAACTCCATACAGGCTGTCATTCAAGGATGGAGTTAAACCCAGATCGCTGTGCTTTGAGGTAGCAATGCTAGCCACTGAGCTACTGTGTCACCTTGTGGTGCAGGTTCTCTGTTCCTTGAAAGTGCCGTCACAGGTAGATAGTAAAGTGAAGAAGGCACATCGTGACTTCCCTTTGCTGGTGCGTGCTTTGAGTCTAAGCCTTTGCAAGACATGTTACATCTGTACAGGACATTGGTTTGGCCACTTTTGTAATATTGCCTTTAATTCTGGTCTCCCTGATGCCGGAAAGATGTTGTCAAACTTCAAAGGGTGGAGAAGAGATTTAAAAGAATGTTGCAGGGGTTGGAGGGTTAGAGTTACACGGAGAGTTTGAATAGGCTGGGACTACTTTCAAGTTTTGAGGCTGAGAGGGGACCTTAAAGAGGATTATAAAATCATGAGGAGCATAGATAACGTCAACGTCTTTTACCCAGGATAGGCGAGTCCAAAGGTTTAAGGTGAGAGGGGAAATATTTAAAAAGAGAAATGACGGACAACATTTTCACACAGAGACTGCTGTATGAATGGATGGATCAGCCAAAAGAGGTGGTGGAGACAGGTACAGTTACACCATTTAGAAGGCATTTGGATGGATACATGCATGGGAAGTGTTTAGAGGGAGATGGGCCAAGTCCTGGTAAGGGGGACGAGATTTATTTAGGAAGTTGGTCGGTATGGATGATCAGACGGAAAGGTATTTTTCCGTGCTGTACATCTCTGAGACTCTATTGCCTCTTGAGTGTATGACACAGGGACAGGAGGAGGCTATTCAGCTTCTGAATTCTGTCAGTCAGCTTGTTTGCTCAATTACTGTGAGTAAAACACAAAATATATAATTCAGATTTTGATGGTGTTTTACAGAAACAGGAGAAAGGCTTTTAGTCAAGAGAAGCTGTAAGGAATGTGAAGAGGCCATTCAGTCCCTCAACTCCATTCCACAGGAGCAGCAGGTGAGGACAGAACTATTGCAGCTTGTTAGTCAGCAGCAAGAGGAGGACATCTACTATCGCAAACCTTGGATCAGGAGGCAGTCACTCAGCTGCCCAAGATTGGGACATAGGAACAGGAGGCAGTCATTCAGCTGCTTGAGACTGGGGCACAGGGACAGGAGGGAGTCACTTAGAGCTCGAAACTGGGGCACAGGAACATGAGGCAGTCATTCAAACGCTTGAGACTGGGACACAGGGACAGGAGGGAGTCACTCAGAGCTCGAAACTGGGACACAGGGAACTCTGGAGACTAGTGAGCCCCGTGGATCCTGTTACGCAGGAACAGGACGAGGTGACTCAGTCCCCACCAGTATGGGACACTGGGAGAGAAGGGGAGTTTTCTTGGAGCAAATAGAAATATATGAATAAATTGCATTCGTGGTCCATTCAATCCTGCCCCACCATTCACAAAGACCACGTCTGATCTGATTATGATTCCCTCATTCCATTTTACGAAGAGGCCCCTCTCTGCAGCCTCTGCTCCCTTTGTAGGTCATGTTGCAGACCCAGATGCTGCAACAACACTCACCATGACTCATCCAAAAGGATGGGTCTAATAGGATGAGTCAGGATTTGAACGGTCCAATCACAAGAATGAAAACACAAAATAAAGGTATTGCCAGATATTTTCTTCTCTCACATTCGCAATCCAACTCACAAAACCACCCCATCCATTCCATATTCAGGATGGAGCACTGTGTAGATCCGGCTAGTGTACTGCTGAATGCAACCCAGCAATACCCAGATTGAAACTCTGTGCAGCCCACACCAATGCTTGATCCATAATCCTGGACTAAATATCCAGCGTGGGGAGCTGTGCACTGCACACTGGTTCATTCATATATAAGCCCAGGCTATTGCATTGTTCGGTAACTCTGTGTTAGATCACTGCCCAGTGTGGGGAAACTTGCAGCCAATTTTGGAACTGACAGGATGTGCAGCTCCCATCCATTTACATTTCCATATCTCCACTGTACTCCACTTGATAAGGGGTGTTGCGAATGTCAAAATCACTGCGAGGAAGAGATGTAAATGGAACCAATTTAAATACCAATAATTCTGATAAAGACGCATATCACTCTAATATCTAAAGATGAAATAACTGAGATAATATCCAATGAGGTTTTGTGAACTAGGCAAAGAAGTAAGAGGGGGACGGTGATGTTATAGTGGTTGCATTATAAGCCTCTAGATAATCAATGGGAATTAGAGGAACACATATGCAGGGAGACTGGCGAGACTTGAAGGAGCAACAGGATTGTTATAATAGGTGATTTTAACTTTCCTAACATAGACTGGGACTTCCAGATGATTAAGAACATAGATAGAACGTAATTTGTTAAGTGTGTTCAGAATAGTTTCCACAAGCAGCATGTAGAGGGTCCTACTGGGGAAGGGACAAACTCGACCTACTGTTGGGAAATAGGGTAGGATCGGTTACGGAGGTAAAGTGGGGGAGAATTTTGTGAAAAGTGACTAGAGATTTATTAAATTTAAAATAGTTATGGTAGGGACAATATTGGTCCACGGATTCAAGTTCTAAGTTGGGGAAAGGCGTATTTTGTTGAAATTAGACATGGGATTACAAGAGATGATTGGAGTAGTTTGTTTCCAGGTAAAAGAATCCCGGGCAACGGGGCGGGCTTCAAAAGTGAGATAGTTCGAGTTCAAGGTCTACAAGTTCCTGTGAGGGTGAAGGGAAAGTGAGGCTGGAAGAGAGAACCCTGGATGACAAGCGATGTTGAGGTTCTGACCAGCAAAAAATGAGGCGTGGCTCAAGTACAGGCAGCTGGGACCAAGGGAATCTCTGGAGGTACACAGGGGATGCAGGAGTTTACTGAAGAAAGAAAGCAGCAAGGTGAAAAGGGGGGATGAGATAGCCGTGGCTGAGCAGATTGGTGTGAATCCAAATTCAGTATAGAAAAGAAAAAGAACAACCAGAGATAGAATAGGACGCCTACAATCCAAAATGGGCATGCATGTGCAAAACCTCAAGAGATGGTTGAGTCCCTAAAGTCCCCCTCTGTGTTTATCATGAAGAAAGACATGGAGATCTGTGACCTTTGGGACGTTAATTGACATATATTGGAGCAGTCCATATCATTAATGGTACTAATGGACATATTAGAATGCTTAAATTCAGATAAATCTCTTGGTCCTGACCAGACAAATCCAAGAGCTCTGCAAGAGGTGAGAGAAGACAGTTCAGGGGCCAAGGACCCGGAAGGCTGGGCCGTAACAAACATGCCCTTATTCAAGAAGGGCTGCAAATAAATGCCTGGGAAATATAGACCAGTAAGCTTCACATCTGTTTTCGGTAAACCACTTGAGAAGGTTCTGAGAGATAAGATATGTATGCATTTGGAAATACAGAGTTTGACTTGGAGCCGTCAGCATAGCTTTGTGCGTGGCAGATCATGCCTTACACATTTTGTTAGAGTTTTTGAGGAAGTGATCAGAAAGGTTGACAAGGGCAGGGTGGTGGACATAGTCTATATGGATTTCAGTAAGACCTTTGATAAGGTTCCACATGGTAGGCCGCTCTGGAAGGTTAGTTCGCACGGACTCCAATGTAAACTGGCAAATTGGCGACACAATTGGCTTGACGTTATGAAGCAAATGGCTATGGTGGAGGTATGCTTGTCGGACTGGAGGCCTGTGACTAGTGGGGTGCCTCAGTGGTCGGTCATGGGCCCATTGCTGTTTGTTCTCTATATCAATGGTTTGTACCAGAGTGCACAGCGCAAGGTTAGTAAGTTTGCAGATGACTCTAAATTAGAAGGCATCATTTATAGTGAGGAACATTGTCAGAAATTGCAGCAGTACCCTGGCCAGCTGGGGAAGTGGGCTGAGAATGAGCAAATGGCGTTTAATAAAGATAAATGTGACGTCTTGCATTATGGAAAGTCAAATCCAGGTTGGAGTTTAATGATGAATGAGAGGGTCTTAAGGAATGTAGTGGAACAAAAGGAGTTTGGAGATCAGGTGCACGGCTGTCTGAAATTTGAGTCCCAGATACACAGGACAGTGAAGAAGGCTGTTGGGGTACACTGGCCTTCATCAGGGCATTGAGTATATACGTTGGGATGTTATGTTCCTGTTGTACAGGATGTTGGTAAGGCTGCAGTTGGAGTATTGTGTTCAGTTTTGTTCACTTTGCTCTAGAAAGGATATTATTGCACGAGAAAGAGTGTAGAAGAAATTTACAAAGATGT
Source organism: Hemiscyllium ocellatum (assembly GCF_020745735.1). NCBI lineage: Eukaryota > Metazoa > Chordata > Chondrichthyes > Orectolobiformes > Hemiscylliidae > Hemiscyllium > Hemiscyllium ocellatum. The sequence continues at coordinate 536,364 of NW_026867893.1, forward strand.
TTCCTGAGCTAAAGCCTCTCAGTTATAGGCAGAGGTTAGACAGGTTACAACTTATTTCCTTACAGCGTAGGAAACTGAGAGGGTTCTTATAGAAGTGTAACTCTTATAAAATCATGAGCGACGTACCTGGGGTGAATACTTCAAATTTTTTCCCAAGGTTGGGGAATCGAGGATGAGAGGGCATCCATTAATATTTGGAAAGGAAAAACTATATAAAAAGGAACCTGAGGGTCAACGTTTTAACACAGAGTGTGGTACGCATATGGACTGAGCTGCCAGTGGAAGTGGTAAAGGTGGGTACAATAACAACATTGAAAAGGCATTTGGACAAATACACAGATAGGAAAGGATTAGAGAGATACAGAGCAAGGGCAGAGAAATGGGGTAAGTGTAGATACAGAGCAAGGGCAGGGAAATGGGGTGAGTGTGGATACAGAGTAAGGGCAGGGAAATGGGGTGAGTGTGGATACCGAGCAAGGGCAGGGAAATGGGGTGAGTGTGGATACAGAGCAAGGGCAGGGAAATGGGATGAGTGTGGATACAGAGCAAGGCAGGGAAATGGGGTGAGTGTGGATACAGAGCAAGGGCAGGGAAATGGGATGAGTGTGGATACAGAGCAAGGGCAGGGAAATGGGGTGAGTGTGGATACAGAGCAAGGGCAGTGAAATGGGGTGAGTGTGGATGGACACTTTGGTTGGCATGGACCAGCTGGGCCAAATGGCCAGCCATACTGGCTGTCTAGTGCAGTATTACTGTAAGTGAGTGTGTTTTGGAGTGGAGACAGAGCAGGTGAGACTGAGAAAATATGTCATGGAAGGATATGTTCACAGGTTTCAGAATGCTGAAATGAAGACTTTTCGATAGTATCATGCAACACGGGTCGGTATTATGAAGAATTATGAGTGATAGGGATATTGCTGCGAGTTCAGGCGATGGAGAGTTTTGGATGAGCATTTGTTCTGCAGCTTTGTAACTGGGAGTGAGGACAGCAGAATCTTCGCCTCACTGGGCTGAATCAAACAAAAACTGTCTCAGTGACAATTTCATTGAGAGTGACAGAGGGGTTGTATTCACGAGGCCGCGCTAGTTTCCTGGTGCTATCTTACCAAACTCATCTCATTAATTACCCACCCCACTCCATGGTGTCCCTCTCATACAATGCCAGCCCGATTCTCCCACCCATCATGACTGGAGATACTCACAGTCGCCTGGATGCCCCTGGATATTCAGTGATTCCTGGCAATGATGTCATCTCTAAAAGGCTAATTGTCACACGGTTGAACTTTCTCAGTTTGGAGTTGCCCTGCACAGTTTACCCGAGCATGGCAGCTAAGGGGAAATTACACCACAGTTTGTTGACAGCAGCACGAAGGTCATGGTGGATGGGCTAGTACAGAGGGGGACCATTCTCTTCCCAGAGGGGGGCACACCACCAGACCGACCGAGCGTGGTCTGCCTGCACCACCCAGGTCAGTGCAGTATCTGCGGACTGAAGAAATGCCCAGCAATACAGGACACGCATCAATAACCTTGCCCCCTTTGTCAGGATAAGGGTCGCTGTATTCTCTCTGCTCCCTCACACTCACTGTATATCTGTTATAGCACCTACCCACGATCAAGGCTCATGCTCCACCACTCTCACTACTGCATGCATCATCTTCCCTCTCTTTCTCTCTTGCATTTCTAGTGCCCCCTACACAGTTATAGAATATTCTGGAGAAAGCCAATTATGGAATGTTCCAGATAATGTTCCAACTTATTCCCAGCTTCAGGAAATCGACTGTGCCCCAGTGTGTAACACGTAAGACGATGGAGTCGAGATGTACGTTTTTCAAATCACACACAATTAAAATCCATCATGAGGCCATTCAGTGCTTCAAATATGCACAAACATTCATTCCGGTCGGTGGTGATCTGATGGTTTTCTCCGCTCCATGTCACAGGAGCTTTCATTCATTCAACTTCCAGCTTCCTGTTACCGAGCAGACGATTCTCAGAAGTTTTTTTTTACCCCGGGTTTCTTCCAGCATGTGTTCAGAAGGCATTTCACATGGGGGCGGAATCTCTGAACAATATATTTCATCTGCTTTATAAATTCATGCAGCAGTCAGCATGCTTTCCACAGACCAATCAAAAACATGCACTTATTTCATGGTTATCGATATCTAATCACAATTAGTCATTCTGGTGACTTCACTTGTCTCACCTTATTGTATTCAGCCAAAGACACCTTCCAAACACTTGTCTCAATATAAAATACAATTTCTAGCAGAGAACGTTTTGATCCTCAGCCGTTATCATGGCCGTTACATCAAATATACATTTTACCTTGTCATGAATGTTTCTCTTGCCCTTTGTCTGTGACTGATTCTGCGTGTAACAGTTACACAGTCTCCCACTCAATTGGCTGGATGGTTGGTTTGTGATGCAGAGGGAGGACACCAGCGCAGGTTCAATTCCCGACACTGACAGAGGTTACCATGAAGGGGATGCTCTCTCAACCTTACCCCATCACCCATGTGGTGATCTTCAGCGTAAACCACCATGAGTGGTCTATCTAGTGAGACTTCTTTGGGACTCTATTCTATCAATGTTAGCATTTTAATTTTTTTAACAAATAGTTTTATTGAAGAAGAGACTTTTATTATTATATTAAACCAATAACAAAGCAACTCATATAACAGAACAAAATTACACCCTTGTGCATGCAGATACAAAACAAGTTAAAGTCTATAAACGGACAGAAGAAAAACAAAAATAAACAATAAATAATTCGGCTCAGCATAACACAATGATAGCTCTCATTCTTCGAGAACATTACACATTCATATGTTTATAATCCTTCATATTTGATTCATTAGACAATATCGTCATGGCTATATAAATGCCCTTTTTAAAGTTGCAGGTAAGCCTGTATCGCGGTAATCCAAAAAGGGCTGTCATATCTTATATAAATCTGCTTTTCGGTGCACCACACTGGTGAGAAAGTACAAAGGGATATTTCCCATGACGAGCTTACAACGACCCAACAGACCCGGGGGCTTTTCAGACATCCAACACAACCGAATATTCTTCCTAGCACAGGAAGTATGGGGGAGATATTAAACGAGTATTTTGTATGAGTATTTACTGTAGAAAAGGATATGGAAGTCGTAAAATGTAGGGAAATAGATGGTGACACCTTTGAAATTGTCCATATTACAGAGCTGAAATTGTTCGATGTCTTGAAACGGGTCCGCAGGACCTGATCAGGTGTACCCTAGAACTCTGTGGGAAGCTAGAGAAGTGATTGCTGGGACTCTTGCTGAGATATTTGTAATATGGATAGTCACAGGTGAGGTGCCGGAAGACTGGACATTGGCTAACGTGGTGCCACTGTTTAAGTAGGGCGGTTAGGACAAACCAGGGAACTACAGACCAGTGAGCCTGATGTTGGTGTTGTGCAAGTTGTTGGAGGGAATCCTGAGGGACAGGATGTGCATATATTTGGAAAGGCAAGGACTTATTAGGGATAGTCAACATGTCTTTGTGCGTGAGAAATCATGTCTCACAAACTCGATTGTGTATTTTGAGGAAGTAACAAAGAGGACTGATGAGGGCAGAGGGGTAGATGTGATCTATCTGGACTTCAGTAAGGGTTGTGATAAGGTTCCCCATGGGAGACTGATTAGCAAGGTCAGATCTCATGGAATACAGGGAGAACTAGCCATTTGGATACAGTACTGGCTCAAAGGTAGAAGACAGAGGGTGGTGATGGATGGTTGTTTATCAGAACGGAGGCCTGTAACCAGTGCAGTGCCAGAAGGATCGGTGCAGGATTCACTACTTTTGTCATTGACATAAATGATTTAGATGCAAGCATAAGAGCTACAGTTCGTAAGATGACACCAAAATTTGAGGTGTAGTGGCAGCGAAGAGGGTCACTCAGATTACAATGGGATCTTGACCAAATGGTCAAATGGGCTGAGAAATGTCAGATGGAGTTTAATTAAGATAAATATGAGGTGCTGCACTTCTGGAATTTCAGCAGGATTTATTCACTAAATGGTAAGGTCCTAGGGAGTGTTGCTGAACAAAGAGACCTTGGAGTGCAGGTTCATAGCTCCTTGAAAGTGGAGTTGCAGGTAGATAGGATAGTGAAGAAAGCGTTTGGTATGCTTTCCTTTTTGGTCAGAGTACAGAGTACAGGAGTTGGAAGATCATATTGTGGCTGTACAGGACATTGGTTAGGCCACTGTTAGAATATTGCATGCAATCCTGGTCCCCTTCTTATCGGAAACTTGAAAGAGTTCAGGAAAGACTTACAAGGATGTTGCCAGGGTTGGAGGATTTGAGCTATAGGGAGAGGCTGTACAGGCTGGGGCTGTTTTCCCTGGAGCATCCCAGTCAGAGTGGTGACACTATAGAGGTTTACAAAATTATGAGTGGCATGGATAGGGTAAATAGGTAAAGTCTTTTCCCTGGGGTCGGGGAGTCCAGAACTCGAGGGCATAGTTTTAGGGTGAGAGGAGAACGATATAAAGGAGACCTATGGGACAACTATTTCACACAGAGGGCAGTGAGTGTATGAAATGAGCTGCCAGGTGTAGTGAGGGAGGCTGATGCAAGTGCAACATTTAAGAGGAATTTGGATGGGTAAATGAATAGGAAGGGTTTGGAGTGATATGGTCTGGGTGCTGGCAGGTGGGACTAGATTGGTTTGGGACATGTGATCGGCATGGATGGGTTTGCTGCTGCAAATGTGTTGCTGGTCAAAGCACAGCAGGCCAGGCAGCATCTCAGGAATAGAGAATTCGACGTTTCGAGCATAAGCCCTTCATCAGGAATACTTTGACCAGCAACACATTTGCAGCTGTGATCTCCAGCATCTGCAGACCTCATTTTTTACTCTAATGGATGGGTTTGACCGAGGGGTCTGTTTCCATGCTTTACATCTCTATGCCTCTATGACTCTATGAATTATAATAATCTCTGTTTTTGGTGCACCATTCTCATGAGAAAGTCCAAATGGATATTCTCCACGATGAGCTTCCAAAGACCCAACAGCCCCGGGGAGTTTTCAGACAATCAACACAACAGAATATTATTCCTAGCACAGAAAGTAAGGATATTTTTTTTTTCCAATGTGCATCTGCGTAAGATACTCTGGGCAGGCCCAGGAAAAGAGAAACCGGGTCCACCTCCAATTCGGTCCCCAAGACCCACATTACCACACCTAACACAGTGCTCTAATATATACGATGCCTGCAGCAGGACCACATGCAATACGTAAGAGTGCCTGTAGTCATTCTGCATTTAGGACATGCTGAAGATAATCCCACTTTGAATTTTGACAGAAAATCTGGTGTCAGAGAAACCCTATGAAGAATTTTCAACTGAATGGAATGGGTCCTATTACAGATCAAAATCCTTTGAGCATTTTCACAAATATCCACCCATGGCTCCGAAGAGACCTAAACCCCCAGCTCTCTCGCACAGACATCACGAAGCTGCACAGTCTTGTCTGAGAGGACACTCTCCAACAAATGATAAAGGGTGCTGACAGAGAGTGTATTCTTTACAATAAATACCCGCTTCTCTCTATCAGATCTGTACGAGTCTGTTAAAAGTAATTTTAATCAAATCTCTAATCTGAAAAAAAACAGAAGAAGTCTCCACTCGCAAGTCCATACTCACGAGTTATTTGATAAAATGATATCATTGTTTCTCCCTCAAGTAGCACGTGGTGGCTCAGTGGTTTGCACTGCTGACTCACAGCACCAGGGTTTGGTTCCAGCCTTGCGTGACTGACTGTGTGGAGTTAGTATATTCTCAACTGTGTCTGCGTAGGTTTCCTCCCACAGTCACAATGATGTGCAGGTTAGATGAATTGGCCATTGCTAAATCGCTCAGAGTGTTCCAGGATCTGTAAGTTGGGGAATTAATCAGGGTAAATATAGCATGGTAGGGAAATAGGTCTGGGGTGGGGGGGTTACTCTTCAGAGGTTGGAAGTGGACTTGTGGTGTCCAAGGACCTGTTTCCATACTGTAGGGATTCTACTAATTCTAAATCACCCAAGCTAGGTACCCCCCTACCTGCCCACAGTTTAAACCTGGAATCCATTATCCCCGGTTGACAATGTGATATACCAATTATGGGGTAAGAAGTATGGTAATGGCTGTATTGCCCTCAATCTGACGCATTGTCCTTCATTAGTTTATGACAATATTCCATAAACGTTGTCATTTTATCTAATAACAACAGATTAATAAGGGTTCACTTTGTCTGCGAGAGCTCAATGTCTAGCCATATTGATGCCGAGACCTCAGCGGCCCAGGCACTCAAATAGGATGAGAAAAAACTTAATTGATTGTTTTTAGTCGGGAAAATCAACTCCCCACAGTCTGTGGGACAGTTGTAATTTTGTTAGCTCGATAAAGAATCGCTTCTAGTGCCAAATAAACGAGCTAAACCAGTCATTCTTTTCCTAAAAAAAATGCTGGATTAAACTACTTAGAGTGTGGAAACAGGCCCTTTGGCTCAACAAGTCCACACCGACCCGCCATTCACCCAGACCCATTCCCCTACATTTACCCCTTCATCCAACACTATGGGCAATTTAGCATGGCCAACTCACCTGACCTGTACATCCTTGGAGTGTGGGAGGAAACCCACGCAGGCACGGGGAAAATGAGCAAACTCCACGCAGTCAGTCGCCTGAGCTGGGAAGTGAATTCGGGTCATTGGCGCTGTGAGGCAGCAGTGCTAACCACTGTGCCACTGTGCTGCCCACATGCGTCATCTGTTTGGGAAATATCAAAGAAAGCATTCACATGGGGTGTAGGAAATGAGGAAAGACAGCTTTTAATAACAGCTATCTGACCTAGCCAGGATATAGGAAATGCCTCCCACCTTTGAAGGTCTTGTTTAATTTTGTCAAACAAATGGACATAGTTCATGTTAAATAAATGATCAAAGACAGATGGAATGAGTATACTGAAATAGGGAATCCACCCCCGCGACCATTGAAAAGGAAACCAGGATTTGGCCTCAGTATCAGGTATTTCCATAAGATCCCCAATAGGCATGGCCTCCAACTTTGTAAAATTAATCTTATCGCCCGGAAAGGCAACAAGTGAATTATTGCATTGCATCACATGCACGACCGAAATTGCGGGATCTAACAAAAAGCATAAGGCCCTCATCTGCATACAATGTAATCTTTCGTGACTTCTATACCAACATCAGATGTGTTGGCATCCCTACGGATGGCCTCCGCCAGTGGTTCAATCCCCAACATAAACAATAATGGTGAAAGGTGTCAACCTTGTCGGCTGCCTGGAGAAATGTTAGTATTACTGGTTGGCACACCATTAGTAAGAACCCAACCAGAGAATAGCGGTAAATGACTCTCATCCCCTAAAAAGATCGTTGCAGAGTCCAAACCGTTCTAATGTACAGAAGAGATCCGGCCACTTAACTCAATCAAATGCTTGCTCCCATCTAAAGGCATCAATAATCCCTGGATAGATTGTTGTTGGCACTCTAGATCATATTGATTAAACTCTTTACATGTCGGAAGATCTGCGGCGCTTTATTTAACCTGTTTGGTCCTCTTTAGCAACGGAAGGAAGCAAAGTTTCCAGCCTTAATGCACGGGTCTCAGACAGGATTTTGAAACCAACATTTAAAAATGAGATTGGCGTGTAAGAAGCACAATCCTCCAGGGTCTTCCTTTCTTCAGCATCAGAGAGGTATGAGCCGCTCTTAAGGATGGAGGAGGGGTTTGTGACTGTATGAGTGACGGAACATGTTAAACATCAGCCTTGACAATATGTTTATAAATTATTTATAAAATTCACTAGGAAATCTGTCAGGAACGTATGCCTTTACTTGCTGAAGCTGCTTCACACCCTCCTGCACTGACAATGGTGCATTGAGGCACAACACTTATTCAGGGGTTAGTCCTGGAAGACCCAGGTTCTTGAAAAATGACTCCATCTTAATCCATCTATCCTCATTATGGCAAGTCTGAAATACCTCGAACAGGAGACTTTTTTTTAATTGAAGGTAAGGATCTCAGTACCTTCCCTAATTGAGGTAATGGGTTGAGAGGGGCGGTCATTTTCCTGGCTAAATACTTGCCTGGCTTATCACCATGTTCAAACTGCCTTTGTTTTGCAAAAGTAAGTACCTTCTTGGCTGTCTGTGTGAGCGTGGAATTCACAGTAGACCAAAGCATTGTGATCCGCTGCAGCTTAGCCACTGAGGGTCTATCACAGTAAACCCTCTCGGCCGCCCTCAGCTGTGCCTCAAACCAACGTTCCTGCTCCCCCTTCTGTTACATCCTAAGGAATAATTAATCACTTGGCATAAGCCGTAGTAATTTCCCATAGAATGGATGGGTTACTGCTTGAATCTGAATTAATGGCTAAGAAAGATCTGAATTCATTACAGAAATACTCAATCAACTAACCAGCCTTCAGAATAAAGGGATACATTCGCTGGTGTCTCGAATCTGTTATATTGCCCTTAACCTTAATCAATAAGTATGGTCAGAAATGATAATATTCCCAATTGTGCAGTATGCCACCTAATCTAAGATTGTTGCGAGGATGGGGAAGATGTAAACCCTCGTGTGGCAGTTTAGCGGGTTAAAGAAGAAAATAAAAGCCCTACTTGTGAGGGAGATGTGCCTCCAGACATCCACCAGCTCTCGATCTGCACACAAATCTTCCAATTACTAACATTATAACGATGATATTGTGGGACCTTTGGACATTCTGCCCACCGTGGAGTCCATAAGGCAGTTGAAATCTCCTTCTACGATAATGTGCCATGTTGCAAGATAACTGCCTTTGGAAAATGCATCTACCAGGATTTTTAGAGTGTGCGCCGGGGGTGGGGGGTGGGTCGCAAATACCATTTAAAATATTGGATTACTTAACACCTCTGGGACGCCCGAACCAACCAACCCAACCACCCCGTGGCTCAACACTTTAACTCTCCCTCACACTCCACCGAGGACATGCAGGTCCTTGGACTCCTCCATTGCCAGAACATAACAACATGACGGTTGGAGGAAGAGCGCCTCATCTTCCGCCTGGGAGCCCTCCAACCACAAGGGAAGAACTCAGATTTCTCCAGTTTCCTCATTTCCCCTCCCCCCACCTTGTCTCAGTCGATTCCCTCGAACTCAGCACCGCCCTCCTAACCTGTCATCTTCTTCCTGACCTCTCCGCCTCCACCGCACTCCGGCCTATCACCCTCACCTTGACCTCCTTCTACCTATCACATATCCATCGCCCCTCCCCCAAGTCCCTCCTCCCTATCTTTTATCTTAGCCTGCCTGGCGCACTCTCCTCATTTCTGATGAAGGGGTCTGGCCCGAAACGTCGAATTTCCTGTTCCTTGGATGCTGCCTGACCTGCTGTGCTTGAACCAACAACACATTTTCAGCCCGTTACTTACCATAGTTCAAGGCATGGGGTATTATGATCCTCCCGTGTCAAATACAATCTAGTAATTTAAATAGAAGTTTCTTCTTATCCAGTAAAAAGTGAGGTCTGCAGATGCTGGAGATCACAGCTGAAAATGTGTTGCTGGTTAAAGCACAGCAGGTTAGGCAGCATCCAAGGTTTTTTTTTGCGCCAAACCATTCCTGATGAAGGGCTCTGGCCCAATACGTCGAATTTCCTGTTCTTTGGATGCTGCCTAACCTGTTGTGCTTTAACCAGCAACACATTTTCAGCTTTCTTCTTATCCAGTATGGCTTCTCCCCTACTCCTAGTATTAAAAGATGCAAAAAAAAAATTCAAACCCGCCCTGTTGTAACGTCAAATGTCCCTTGTCATCAAGCTGCATTTCCTGCAATAGAAAACATCCACCCTCTCTATTTTTAAGACTAGAAAGTAATTTTCTTTCCTCTTGACTGGCCAGTGGCTCCCCTTAATGTTCCAGGTACACCATTTAAGCATATCATTATCCACAACACTCTGTAGCAACATTGGAACTCGAGAGAGGAATAACTCGAACTGCTGATTAATAAACAAAGTCTCATCGAGCTTAAAAACTACACAATCTAAAACTATTACAACTGACAAGCTCTCAAAACTAAACATATAAAAAAACCCAAAAAACTGAACAAAATCGATCGGAGAATTTAAAATGTCCACAAAGTTTTCGCTTTCTCTGCACAGTCAGACAGGTTCATGGATCCATTAAATGCAATACGGAGAACCGTTGGGTACCAGAGGGAATATTGATTCCTGAGTTCCCTTACTCTTCCCTTGATAGGTGTTAGTTTTGGAAGTAGGTGAGCACTTTGGTGATAGCGATCACAATTTCTGTTATGTTTTCTTTAGTGATAGCAAGGGATAGGTGTATAAGCAAGGGGCAAGAGTTACAGCTAGGGAAAGGCAATTACGATGCGATTAGGCATGATTTAGGAAGCATAGGAGCGAGAAGGAAACTGAAGGGGATCGGCACATTAGACATGTGAAGCTTATTCAAGGAAAAGCTACCGTGTGTCCTAGATAAGTATGTACCTGTCAGGCATGGAGGAAGATGTAGAATGTGGAGCCGTGGTTTGTGAAGCAAATGGAATCTCTGGTCAAGAGGAAGAAGAAGGCTTATGTTAGGATGAGATGTGAAGGCTCAGTTAGGGAGCTTGAGGGTTACAAGGTAGCCAGGAAAACCTAAAGGGAGAGCACAGAAGAGCCAGGAGGAGACATGAGAAGTTGTTGGCTGATAGGATCAGGGTAAACCCTAAGGTTTTCTATAGGTATTTAAGGAATAAAAGAATGACGAAAATAAGAATAGGGCCAATCAAGGAGAGGAGTGGAAAGTAGTGTGTTGATTCAGAGGAGATAGGGGAAGCACTAAATGAATATTTTTTCAACAATATTCACTCGAGAAAATGACAATCTTGTCGAGGAGAATACTGAGATACAGGCTCCTAGACAAGGTGTGATTGAGGTTCACAAGGAGGAGATATTTGAAATACTGCAGAGTGTGAAAGTGGATAAGTCCCCTGGGCCAGATGGGATTTATCCTAGGTTCCCCTGGGAAGCCAGGGAGGAGATTGCCGAGCCTTTGTCATTGATCCGTCAATTGTCATTGTTCGCAGGAATATTGCCAGAAGACTGGAGAATAGGAAATGTGGTTCCCTCTTCAAGAAGGGGAGTAGAGACAATTCTGGTACGTATAGACCAGTGAGCCTTACTTCAGTTGTTGGTAAAGTGCAGGGGAATGTTATAAGGAATAGGATTTATAATAATCTAGAAAGGAATAAATTGATTAGGGATAGTCAGCACGGTTTTGTGAAGGGGAGGTCGTGCCTCACAAACTTTATTGCGTTCTTTGAGAAGGCCACCAAACGGTGGATTAGAGTAAACCGGATTATGTGGTGTATATGGATTTCAGCACGGTGTTCGATAAGGTTCCCCATAGTAGGCTATTGTACAAAATGCGGAGTAATGGGATTGTGGGAGATATAGCAGTTTGGATCAGTAATTAGCTTGCTGAAAGAAGTCAGTGGGGCATGGTTGATGGGAAATGTTCATCCTGGAGTGCAGTTACTAGTGGTTTACCACAAGGGTCGGTGTTGGGTCCACTGCTGTTCGTCATTTTCATAAACAACCTGGATGAGGGCGTAGAATAGTGGGTTAGTAAATTTGCAGACAACACTAAGGTCAGAGGAGTTGTGGATAGTGAGGAAAAATGTTGGAGGTTACAGAGAGACATAGATAAGCTGCAGAGCTGGGCTGAGACGTGGCAAATGGAGTTTAATGCGGACAAGTGTGTGGTAATTCACCTTGTTCGGAGTAACAGGAATGCAAAGTACTGGGCTAATGGTAAGGTTCTTGGTAGTATAGATGAGCAGAGAGATCCCGATGTCCAGGTACATAGATCACTGAAAGTTGCCACCGAGGTTGACAGGGTTGTTAAGAAGGCATACAGTATTTTAGCTTTTATTAATCAAGGGATCGAGTTCCGGAACCATGAAGTAATGCAACAGCTGCACAAATCTCTAGTGCGGCTGCACTTGGAGTATTGTGTACATTTCTGGTCACCACATTATAAGAAGGATGTGGAAGCTTTGGAAAGGGTGCAGAGGAGATTTACAAGGATATTGCCAGGTATGGAGGGAAGGTCTTACGAGAAAAGGCTGAGGGACTTGAGGCTGTTTTCGTTAGAGAGCAGAAGTTTGAGAGGAGACGTAATAAAGACGTATAAGATAATCAGAGGTTTAGATAGGTAAGCCTTTGGCCAAGAATGGTGACGGTGATCATGAGGGGGCATAGCTTTAAATTGAGAGGTGATAGATATAGGAGAGATGTCAGAGGTAGTTTCTTTACTCAGAGAGTAGTAAGGGTATGGAATGTTTTGCCTGCAAAGATAGTAGATTCGCTATCTTTAATTGCATTTAAATCGTCATTGGACAGGCATATGGACGTACATGGAATGGTGTAGGTTAGATGGGCTCAGATTGGTATGACAGGTTGGCGCAACATCGAGGGCCGAAGGGCCTGTGCTGCGCTGTAATGTTCGATGTTCTATATCATCAAACGATTTTTTTTTCAGAATCACCGCTGCTAAAAATCCCGAAAGGACATAATCCTGGAGCCCGTGACTTAAAGCCATTGGATCTTTCCCTGGGTTCTGGAAGCTTCCATTAGTCTTTGTTTATTCCCATAACTATGTAACCACACGAGGACAGGGTGAGAACGCTGATCTGAGCCTGACCTGTGCACCGTAACCCGATGAACTGTCTCAGTCTTCACCCGTGTCTCTTCAGTTTCGAAGTGAAGGAATCGCTGCAGCCAGTTCTCGAAAAATACTGACTGGCTGACCACCTGCTGTCTGGGCCAGCAGACCGACGATGTGAACATTCTTCATCCTGCCCCTGTTCTCAAGGTCGTCATCATGTTCAGTTAAGATTCGGACTTGTTTTTCAACGATGAGGATCCTCTCTTGTGAGGAATTGATCGCAGACTCTCTCATGCAGTTTGGCGCTTGATTTCATCCATTTTGTTTCCAAGGCTGTTAAGTTGCTTCTCAAGTTTTTGGAATGCATCTGAGAGCGGTAGTATTTCTAGCCACGGCTGAACTTTTCTTTAATCATGCCTTCAATCATTTTACGTAACTTGATGAACTCAGTGACCAAGACCTGGGTGAGCAACTGGGTCCAGGGAACGAGCAGAGTGGGTTGCAGATATCGCCTGAGGTATGCTCGATGCTTCTGATGGGTGCACTGTGTTACGACTTACTCATCCTTTTCCAAATTCTGTCATTTCCACTTGGTAAAACGGGATTAATAAAGATTCTATCATCCTTTTAGGGTTGAATTTTAAGTAAATTTCTGGGATGGAGTAGGTTCGGGAACCACTTTGCCCGTGCTGTGATGCAGAGCGCAACAAAGAGGACCTTCCGGATCGCCGCCATCTTGGATTTCCCTTTAACATTTTATCGATATTATCATTTCAGTTTGCATTATATTCCTGGATCTTCTGGAGCAGTGTAATTTTGTACCACTGTCTACATTTTCCCCTACACTGTAAATTGCTGCCCATTCCTCGATAATCCTTGACTCTGTTGTTACTTATGAACCTTCTGTCTGTGCCTCAAAAATATTCAATATTTCTGCCTCCAATGCTCTGTTGGGAAGAGAGTTCCAAATACTCTCACCATAATGAAAACAAAAATCAACCTCAGCTGTGTGTCAGATTGTTTTTGTCTCCTTACCTGAGAAAGGATATAATTAATTTGGAAGCAGTTCGGAGATGCTTCATTTCATGTATTCCAGGGAAGAGGGTCTTATATTATGAAGGCTTTAACAGGTTACTCTGGGAATGAGAGGAGATGTTATTGAAACATACAAGCCGAGAGGAGAGTGGATCAGATAGATACCCACTGGGTGTTTGTATAATCCAAACATCTTGTCATTTTTATAGCATCTCTACAGTGTAGAAGCAGGACATTCCATCTATCATGTACACATTGACCCTCGGAACTGTACCCCCGCCCCCACCCGGACTGCCCCCCGTACTCTATCCATGTAATCCTGCATTTCCCATTACTAACCTATCTAACGTAGACATCCCTGGGCACTGTGGGCAATTTAGCAAGGATAATCCACTCTAAACTGCATATCTTTGGACTGTGGGAGGAAACTGGAACTCTAGGAGGAAACCTACACAGACATGGGGAGAATGTTCAAAATCCACATAGAGGGTTGTCCGAGGTTGGAATTGAATGCAACTCCATAGCGATGGGAGGTAACAATGCTAACCACAGATCCACCATGTGGTGCATCCGTTAGTTCTATTGGTTACGTGTGGCTGAATAAAGAAATCTCCCTGACTTGTTCCTATCACTGAACCTCACCCAGTCGGAGAACTTTATCATCCGCCAAATCACCAACCTGGTTACATTTAAAATTTGTTGTGAGCAGTGGAGGAGTGGGACGAGAAAAGGAAACAGAGACATCCTCCAACCTCATTCAGAGCATGAATTAGGAGAAATTCATAAAGTGGTATTTCATTCCAGTGAGAATTCTCTTTCTCAGAAGTTTGGGATGGCCAGATATTTATATTATACTGAGGCTGGCTTTGTCTGATTGTCTGTAGACAGGTGAATCAGGGATAATGGTGCATGGCCACCAAAGTGCAGCTGGGACCACAATGAGATAAGCCACAACCTTACTTACTGATGGAGTAGTGTCAAAGGGCCGAATGGCCCCCTCGTGTCCCTCAGCCCTGTGTTCTGATGCTCCATTCAGCCCTTCGGACCTGCTATACAGGGGCAGATCGAAGCCACTCCGATGGTTAGGTGCAGTTGCAGAAATGTACTTGTAAAATGCAGGCTTGGCCAGAAAGTGCCCCCACCAGCATCCCCCAATTCCTGTTTCCAGGCTTCCCCTCACTAACGTCTGCTCCAAATGTGGGACATATTGCAGCCCCAGATTCGCTGTGAATACAGCCCCCATACCCCACCCAGGGTTAAAGCAACAAATCCTCTGCTCTCCCTAAATGCAACATTTTACAACACGATTTCCAGGAAAATAACCCGTTACTTTCCAAAAGCACAGCATGTAAAATGAATAAATAGGAACAGGAGTAGGTCAATTGGCCTCTCAAGCTAGCCCTGTAATTTAATAAAAATATGGCTGATATACTCCAGGGCACAACTCCACTTTCTTGCCGACGCCTTGTATCCCTCCACACCTCTCTGGGTCAGGGAATTCCAGACATTCACCACCTTCTGTGAGAAGACGTCGGTTTGCATCTCAGAATGAAATTGATGTTCCTTATTCGGTATCTATATCCTCGAGTTCGACACTTTGTTCAAGAATGGAAACAACTTCTCAATCTCTACCTTCTAAAGCCTCTTCTGTGTCTTGTATGTTTCAGCAGTGTCACTCATCATTCATTTAAACCCCAATGGATGATAGCCTCACCATTTTAGAGATTCTCAATAACTAAACCCTTTCGTCCCAGGAAGCTGCCCAATATACCAACCTAGTTACTTGCTGCATCAGCATGCTGATGTTATGTTTCATAGACAGGAAGACGCCAATCCCTTTGTACTGCTCCTTTTCTGGAAGTCCGCTCCATTACATAACAACCTGCCTTTGATTCTCAGTGTCATCCACAAACTCGGATGTATCTTGCTCTCAGCTCCATCTTTCAGGCTGTCAGTATAGATTGTAAATAACTGATGCCATCGGACTGATATTTGTGGTCCTCCAGCAGATTCCCTTATCATAAAGGTCCATTAATCCTGACTCTTCGATTTCTGTGTTAACCAGTTATCATCCCATGTTAATACAATATCCGACGTCCTAGTGCTTCTGTTTTGTGTAAGAACTTTTATTTTGTAATAGCTTGTGGAAAATCTCTGGAAGGCCTCGTGTCTACCAGATCCCCTTTATCAAGTCCACTTGTTACATTCTCAGGCATCTCCAGAAACACTTTGCATGATTTTACAGGGCAAATAAAGTTTCCCGTTCACAAACACACACTGACTCTGTGTGAAGCTTTTCTAAATGTCCATGCTGGACAAGTTTTCTAAACTATACTAGTACCATCTGCTTTCATTTGGTCCATATGCCTCTACGTTTTTCCCAGTCATATGTTTGTCCAAATGAGTTTTAAATGTTGCAGCTGTACACACGTCTCCCATTCTTCCTCTGGCAGCCCATTCCATACCCACACCACATTCTGTGTAGAGACGTTGTCCCTTCGTCCCTTTTAAATCATCCCTCTTACACCTTAAACCCATTCCCTCTATGCCTGAACTCCCCCAGCCCGTGGAAAAGATCTTGGCTATTCACCCTCCATTCCTCTCATGATTTTATAAGCTTCTACAATTTCAGCCCGCAAACTTCTACACTCCATCTGATACTAACTTCAAGAACAAGCATTTAAAGATAAGCACTGCAAATTTGGAACTATCTTCAACATGACAGGTAACCAACACTCAGCCCAAACTTCATACTGTCATTTGTTTTTCTCCATGTAACAATACTAAGGCGGCATGAAACGCTTACTAGTGCCAATAAGGAGTCAAGCACCTGAATTTCTTTGTCTGAAGGGTGTGATGATCACTATAGTGAATACGTATCTGTGGCCAGACCTATATAATACCTCATAGTCAACATTCTCCCTCCTGGCCTCCCAATGACCGGGTGTGGTTGTGTCTTCTTTATCTTGCAATCAATATAGAGAACATCTTTCCCCCATTCACAACTTAATTTAAATCCGTTTTTCAGTATCTTCTCATGCACCACTGCTAAAAGCCAGTTTATCTTTTTGTTACACCCTCTTTTCCCTGCAACCCATCCCCCTCTTCTGGCAAGGGATTAAAAGACCATTTTGCATTTGTATTCAGTTTTGAAGACGTGTCACACTGGACTGGAAGCGTTAACTCTGTTTCTCTGTCTCTGCAGATGCTGACAGACCTGCTGAGTTTCTCCAGAAATGAATAAACACAGAACAAATTTTCAATTAAACAAATGACTATGGATACTGGAAATAAGAGGATAAAAATGTTGGAGATACTGGGAGCTTTATAGAAGGTTCACTGGACCTGAAAGTTCAACTCTGCATTCACTCCAGAAAATGCTGCAACATCTTTAGAAATTTCTTCAGCAATTTCTGTTTTTGAACAATTTCCAATGATGTATGTCAAAGATGCCCAAACATCTCATCCACCATGGAGCGCCGTACACTGGGAACTGAACGCATGGTGCAGAAGTTCGTTGATTCTGAAATTGCATAAGGTTGGCATCACTGACACTGCAGAGCTCTGAATCATGGTCAGGGAGAAAAACAGAGGGAAACAAGTTCACTTCGAACACAGAACATGGCTCTTTGGAAAGGAGAAGATTCAGATTAGTACCTTAAATGAATTGAGTTTATACAACAATTTGGAGGCTTGGCACCAAGGAAAGACTTCCAGCAGAATGAGAATATGAAAATGGAAGTATTTCCGCATCAGAAACCAGAGTTGGTCACTGAATACAGGACTGATGGGTGAATGGGTCTCGGTGTGAAATGGGGAACAGTCAGTAGAATTGAATTGTACATATTGAGGCTTAAACTGGGTTATCATCTGATGATGTAGATCACAGCAGCAGATGAAGCAGAATTGTTTTCAATGACAATCTGTAACTTTTTCCTCAGGATAACCCATCCGTCCACCATCACCATCAAGCCGGTCCATGGGTCAGTGATGAATGTGGGTGGACATGCCAGGGTTGGAACCACGTGCACCTAAACCTGATGACAATCCATTAATGTGACCACACTTGACTGGTTACACTCCAAACAGCAGGCATAACGTCTGATACAGAGGGAGAAATGATCCCAAGATTAACAAATCAGATTTAAGCTCTCTCGATCTGTCAAATCCATGCATAAAAGTCGATGGATCATTAAATAACTTACTGGAATGGAGGACGCCACAAATATCCGCATCCTAAAAATGGAACAGCCCGGTATGTCAATGTTAAAGATGCAGTATCTGCACCATCCTGTGCCAGAAGTGTTGAGTCGATTATCCACCTCACCCTCGTCATGATGGCCACAGAGTCACAGATGGCAGTCACAAACCAATTCAATTCGCTGCACGTGACATGAAAAAACAGCCGAACACTGTCGATACGACAAAGGCAATGGGCCCTGACCCCATTCCTACAAAGGACTGAAGAATTGTGCTGCACAACAAGCCGTGACCCTCGGGCAGCTATTTCCTTCCAGCTCCAACTCTGACATCTCCTTGGCAATGTGGAAAATTACTCAACTATGTCCAATCCGCTAAGAGGAGGATTACTGCAATCTGAATATTTACTAGTCCTTCAGTCACATCACGACAGTTATATTGGTGGGAGTTGTTTTTGACAGAGGTGTCAAGCAGCACAGAAATAATCTGGTCCGTATGGTTTCCGATAGGTCCCCATGTGGAGATGGTGCTGTTGTGGAAGTGTCACCGGATTGCTAATCCAGACCAGGCTAATGCTCTGACAGCTGGTGCAAATTAAAAACAATTAATAAACTATCAAGATCTAAACTCTGGTGTCAGTAATGGTGATCTTGTGTGCAATATCAATTGTAAATATCGATCTCCTTCCCCAATGAACTTTCAGGAAGTGAATCTCCCATGCTTTCCTGGTCTGGCCTAAAAGTGACTCCAGACGCATAGACATGTGATAAACTCTTCAATCGTCTCTCAATCGGCCAAGCGAGACACTTAATTATATCAAACCGCTCTAATGTCTTAAAGGATTAATCTATAATGAACACCAGGCCCCAGCCTCGTTATTAGAAAAGGGAATGGGAAACACAATCCCATCTAGCCTGCAGAGATCTCCTTCCTAACAGCTGAGAGCTTGTGACAATATTTGCAGAGCTTTCCCACAGATTGCACAGAAACATTGTGACAGGAGTAGGTCATGCAACATATTGAGCTTTCCCTGTGCTCGTTAATGGCCGAACATCTCCTCAGTGCAGTTTTCCCCATAAAATATTCATATCCCATAACATGTTTAAACATTGTGAAATATAAAATGGGAACTTCTGTAGTGCCTTCAGCCCATCAGTTTTGCTCCTCCATTCAATATACAGGCAGTTCTCCGATACCGCGTGTTGATTAAATACAATTTGGCTGCAAAATGATTCGTGTATCTTTTCTATAAAGTGAATTCCCATTCACTGTGACGCGATTCCTTGCCGGGAAGCAGCTGAACAGCAAAACCCTGCCTCAGGATCCTCTCTCTGCAAAATGTACAAACAATGTGTTCAGCTAAAACAGGAATGCAATGCGCTCACGAAGGCTTGAAACTGACCTGAAACTGGAAATTGTAGACTATATTTAGAAAGAAATTTATTCCAAATTGTGGAGAGAATCATGAGGAGACTTGGAATTCCCCATCGGTATCACGTGATCAGTCAGCCCCCACGTGCTTTCTGGTTAAAGGTACAGTGCTCCAGTGAGTGACTGCAGTGTGAAAGTGTTACATTTACAGCATTGTTCCATTACAACGTGTGATTTAAAGATTTATTTAGACTGAACTAGTGTGTGTGTTAGGCCAAATTTAATTTTTGGTTTTTAATTAAAGTTTTGGGGGTTCGCCCCTTACCCTCTTTTTGTCATAGACCCTTCTATCTTCACACCCTACTCCTGCTCTGTCCCTATCCCTTTAGTTTCCAGAAATCCTTATTTATATTCAGCGCCATGACTTCCTCAGCCTGATCTGGGAGAGAGTACCCCTGGTTCGCCAATCTCAGAGTGCAGACATTTATTCTCACCTCAATGCAAAGTGGCCTGTCTATACCTGATACTGTGGCCCCTTGCTTTAGACATCCGAGCCAGGGGAATTATCAACCCTGCTTCCAATCTGTCTCGCCCAATCAGAGTGTTATATACTTCACTGAGATCTCCACTCATTTTCCTAAACCTAATGGAACACAAGTCCAGTCCCCGCGAACTCAGATCCCACAACAAGTCTGTCATCCCAGAGATCAGTCTGGTCATCCATCACAGTTCTCTCTCTCAATGTCAGGTTTGTCCTCTATTAGGAACAGAGACCAAAACTGCACAAAATGCTGCAGAATGTTCGAGATGGTGTCTCACCAAGGCCCTGTACAGCTGCAGTAAGATACGTTTACTCCTGTACTCAAATCCCACTGCAATATTGCTTTCAGTGACTAGTGTACAGTGAGATCCAGATTGCTTTCAATGTTGCAGCTCCCCACTTGCAGGGTCTATATACACTGGTCAGCGTGCTAATGCCATTCTCAGTATTGACTCCTGGATTCAGAACTCACTGCCTTACATGGACCCGGAGGGCTGCACAGAAATAAACAAAAATGCAGCTTAAGGTGCTTTGTACAGCAACATTTTTCAACCACTCCCTTTACAACTGAAAGTCTGCCATTCTATTGTTCACATCAAAGTACAAAACATCATATCTCTCCCATTGCTCTCCATCTGTCAGGTATTTGCCCAGTCATTTCACTTGTCTCAGTCACCTTGGAGCTTTTTTACATCCTCCTCACTCACTCACAAGCTGACATTGTTTCGTGCTGTCAGCAAACTTGGGAATATTGCATTTGAGACACTCAACCAAATATGTGATGGGTATTGGCAATAGCTGGCGCCCAAGCCACTATCCTTGCCATATCCTCCTGCCTACCATTTATAAAAAAAAATATTGTTTTATTCCTACTCACTGTTTCCTGCCAGCTCTGCCCTTCGAAAACTATGACCATGTATTAGACCCAGTCCCACAGGATTCGAATTTGCGCAATAGGCTTGGGGCTTCATCAAAACTCTTTCTGAAATTTCACTCGTATTGCACTGATAGCTTCTACATAATTTTGCTAAAAGCCACTTGCTCAAATATGATTCCCATTTCATAAATCTCTCTTGACTTTGTCAATGCCCATTAATTTCAGTCCAGTACGTTCTCTAAACTGTTTAGTTGATAATTTCATTCTATTCCCTTTTTCTCACCAGACTAAAGTTCCCTAGTATTGCTAGGAAGCTTTATTTTTTGTTTTGTTATCTTCTGTGAATGCATAACTGAAGTATTTGCTCCATTGTTCTGACATTTCCCGGTCCTCAATTCTCTGGTATCAAACTGTAGGAAAGCTGCACAGTTTTTTCTCTTAATTTTGCCATTGACATATTTTCAGAAAATATTACAAGTTCTGTCTTATAAACTTTGTGAAGATATTCTTCAGAAACCTATCAATTCCTATTTTAAGGTACTCAGTGATTGGCCTTCCACAGCCATACAATCACAGAAGCTAAGACTCTGTACTATCGGAAATACAGCACGGTCTACATTAGACCCACTTTCCAACACAATAACGCCCACCCCCTCACCCACCCCCGCCATCCCCTTTCTCACCTCCATCTCACCCTCCCCTCCTTACTTCCCCTCTCTCGACCTCCCCTCTCTCACGCCCTCCCATTTCTCACCCTCACCCCTCTCTCACGCTCCCCTCCCTCCCTCCCGTCACTCGCCCTCTCCCTCCCTCACGCTCTCCCCTCCCTCCCTCCTCTCTCTCGCTCTCCATTCCCTCTCTCCCTTTTCTCGCCCTCCCCTCTCGCCACCCCTCCCTCCCCTCTCTCGCAGAATGAGGCCATTCAGCCCCTTCAGTCACTTACACAGGAACAGGAAGATACCATTCAGCCCCTTGAGTGTATTACACAGGAACAGGAGGAGGCCAATCGGCCCGTTGAGTCTCTTACACAGGAACAGGAGAAGGCTATTCAGCCCCTTGTGTCACTTACACAGAATCAGAAGGAGGCAACTCAGCCCCTTGAATCACTTACACAGGAACAGGAGGAGGCCATTCAGCCCTTGAGTCACTTACACATGAGCAGGAGGAGGCCATTCAGCCCCTTGTGTCACTTCCACAGAATCAGGAAGAGACCATTCAGCCCCTTGAGTGTATTACACAGGAACAGGAGGAGGCCAATCGGCCCGTTGAGTCTCTTACACAGGAACAGGAGAAGGCTATTCAGCCCCTTGTGTCACTTACACAGAATCAGAAGGAGGCAACTCAGCCCCTTGAATCACTTACACAGGAACAGGAGGAGGCCATTCAGCCCCTTGAGTCACTTACACATGAGCAGGAGGAGGCCATTCAGCCCCTTGTGTCACTTCCACAGAATCAGGAAGAGACCATTCCGCCCCTTGAGTCTCTTACACAGGAACAGGAGGAGGCCATTCAGCCAATTGAGTCTGTTACACAGGGACAGGAGGCAGCCATTCAGCCCCCTGAGTCACTTACACAGGAACAGGAGGAGGCCATTCAGCCCCTTGATTCACTCGCACAGGAACAGGAGGAAGTCATTCAGCCCCTTGAGTCACTTACACAGGAGCAGGAGGAGGCCATTCAGCCCCTTGAGTCATTAACACAGGAACAGGAGGCGGCCAGTCAGCCCCCTGAGTCTCTTACACAGGAACAGGAGGAGACCATTCAGCGCCTTGAGTCACTTTCACAGGAGCAGGAGGGGACCATTAACGACCTTGAATCACTCACACAGGAATAGGAGGAGGCCATTCAGCCCCTTGAGTCACTTACACAGGAACAGGAGGAGGCCATTCAGCCCCTTGAGTCACTTACTCAGGGATATCAAGAGGAGACCATCAGTCCCTCAACCCTCTTACACAGGGACAGAATGAGGCAATCAATGCTGATTCCAGATGAATAGCTTATGCCTGAAACATCGATTTTCCTGCCCCTCGCACCCTGCCTGACCTGCTGTGCTTTTCCAGCACCACACCTGACTCAGATTTCCCGCATCTGCAGTCCTCACTGTCTCCTGATTAATGCTCTAACATGATGAACAAATGGAGCAGAGGCTGAACAGACTGCTCCATGTTATTCCTGTTGGCTATGTTTCTGATTATATATGTGTGGGACTTTAACGTGTTTTTTTCGCAGTAAGGACAGAAGCGAAATGCTTTGTGTGAAGTCTCAAGGAGGCACCTTCCATCTCCGACAAGACAGCCTGGTGGTCTCTATGGCGGGCAGAAGCTGGTGGAAATGGCTATCTCTTTCAGAAGGAAGGTATTTTGGCTGCTGTTGGGGATTGTGAACAACATGATATTTGGTGCAGGGTCACATAATAACTGCATATTAATATGGTGAGGTGTTTATTAAGGCTTAGAAACAATTAGGAAAGCCATGTTGGTCTGATGAATGGACTCTCTGAGTTCAAATAATGCTGATTTTGTTCATGTTGATCTTGTCTAGTGCACGTCCTGTTCAGTGTAACCTGTATGCCTTACTCTGTCCAAGTCTATTTCCACCCTATGATCTGTCTGGCCATGTTTGCTATGATCTGCCTTCACTGCTAATAAATAAAGTGTTTCCCTGTGCTGAGATACACGTGGCAATAAATCAAACCAATCAAACATGGGTAAAGTATGGTATTTCTCAACGTATCAATGTCTCTTCTGGAAACAAGTGATCACAACCAATCCTCAAGTTTCAGTGCAAGCATCTCTATTCTCTCATAGCTCTACAGATTAAACATTCAGTTTCTTCACTCTCATTTCATGATACGAACATCTGTGTCTATGGTAACGAGATTATTGCTTACAAAAGAGATCAAATCTGTAGAGATTTTCTCAAACTTCTCTCGGCATGGATTCATAATTGTAGGAATATGGCTTTACTTAGATTCTTGAATCAGTCGGCACAGAGAGCAGGAGACGTAGTCGGTATAGATTTCAGTAAGGCCTTTGATTAGGTTCCACATGATAGACTGCTCTGGAAGGTTCGATAGCATAGAATGCAGGGGGAGCAGGCAAATTGGATCCACAATTGGCTTGATGTTAGGAAGGAGAGGTTAATAGTGGAAGAATGCTTGTAGGACTGAAATCTTGTAACGATTTTTATTTTTTTTTGGATTAGTGCATTGCTGGATAGGCAGCATGTATTACCCATCATAATTGCCCACAGGGCAGATAAGGGTCAAGCACGTTGTTGTGGGTCTGGAGTTACATGGAGGCCAGACTAGGTAAGGATGGAATTTTTCTTACACGAAGGATATTACTGAACCAGTGCAGAATCTCAGGGGTCAGTTCTGGGCCCATTACTGTTTGTTATCTCTTACCAATGACGGGAATGAGATTGTAACAAGCATGATGATTAAATTTTCAGATGACACTGAAATATTCAGTATCGGGGATAGTGAGGAAGGTTATCATAAAATGCAGCAAGACCCTGAAGTGGACGAGAAATGACAAATGGAGTTTAACATAGATAAGTGTGAGGTCTTGCATTTTGGAAAGTCAAATCAAGGTAGGTGTTTCATGGTGAATGGGAGGGCCTTAACCGGGGGTAGTGGACAGAGAGACTTTGAAGTTCAGGTTCACGGTTTTCTGAAAGTGGAGTCACAGGCCGATAGAAGGCTTTTGGCACACTGGCCTTCATCAGTCAGGGCATTAATTATAGAAGTTGGGACGTTATGTTGCAGATATACAAGACATTGTCGAGGCCACACTTGAAGTATTGTGTTCAGTTTGTGTCACTTTGTTATAGGAAGGATGTTATTAAACTATAGACAATGCACAAGAAATTTACAAAGATGTTGCCACAACCCAATGGCATGAGTTAAAGGGAGAGTTTGGATATTCTCAGACTTCTTCTTTAGAGCAGAGGAGACTGAATGGGGAACTTATAGAGGGATATAACATCACGAGGGGCATGGATATGGTGAATGCTCTCGGTCTCTTTCCAAGGTTTGGAGAATCATGTACGAGAGGCATCTGTTTCTTGTTAGATGAAAGGAGAAAAGGGAACCTGAGAGGCAACTTTTTACACAGAGGCTGGTACGCAGATGTAAAGAGCTGCTAGCGGATGCTTTTGAGGTGGGTGCATTAACAACATTTAAAAGGCATTCGGACAAATATATGCATAGGAAAGGGCTTGAAGGATATGGACCAATTGCAAAGAAATGTGTTAGTGTGGATGGATATTTATAATGTGGAGGTCGAACCCCTCTGTTAATTAAAGCAAACACCCAGAAAAGCTCACTTTACCGCGTAATTTGTTAATATATGATTGAAAAAACTCTGACATGCGACTACTTAAAGAAAAATAACAAGTTAATTTCTTAACTTTAATAGTCATCATTAACAACAACTATTCACAAATACAAGATCCCTTTTCTTAACTGATGTCAATCTGACTCCACCTCGAAAAAAACGCTGTTCGCATAACCCACGTCTGAAACATTACATTCAATTAATCTCAAGACCACAGAGTCGATGCCTCCTCTGCTGTCTTCAATCTTCCAGCTGCTGACATCCATGGTTTATCTTCCTTTGTTTTTAAGTGCAACTTGGTTTTACATGAAAAGGTATCTTTGAGAGTGTTTTAGTTGGCCAGTTACCTCTCCGGCTCTACAGCAGTTGCTGTGCTGTTCAATAGCAGTTACTCTCCATCTAGATTTCAAAGTGCCAGGTGCATATACTCCTCACGACACATTAAATTCTCATAATTTGATTATTTCCACGTGTCGGAACAATGATATTCAAAGACCATTGTCTTCTGGTATCCTGGCATTATTTAAACTAATTCTTATCAAAATAACAACCAAAACTCAGGTATCAATTTACCAGACAATTGTTACATTTGGAAAAGCCTTAACCATTAGCTGACAGTTCTGGCTGTACATTATATTCAGCAAAATCAGTTCTATCTGCAAGCGACTAGACCTGCTTTCAGCTGCATAACACCTTCCCCCCACCCCCGTCCTTTTCAGGAAAAAGAAATGAGAGATCAGAATGAAAAGATGGCTTCATTTCTTTTCCTGTAATTCTGAATCCCAAAACTACGAAATGCAGAAGTAATTAATCTAACTTATATCTTTCATATTAATTCTGCACACATATGTAACATTGCAAAATCCAAATGTAATCTGCACTTTTTCCTTTAAATCTGCGATAACATATCTGCTATCACAATTGGACGGCCCACAACATGGATATTTTGGCAGTTAAAAGTCGATAACATCAGACTCCAATGAAATATTTACATATTTTAGTCTTTAAATTTTTCAAAAAATGCAAAAGGATTGTAGTTTTATACATTCATCTCCGACAACCCGTTTGTCACATAAACAATCATGTGTTGTCAGGCCAGTACCAAACTCAATAATCTTTCAATTGTGGAGCATTGTCTTTCCGGTGGGTGTTCGGTTTTTTTGACAGGTAGCCAATTGGCCATTCCATTCCATTATCATGTTCCTGCATCAATACCTCTCCAACCCTTATATCGCTAACAACAATCGCAACTTTGAAGTGAATCAAAATATTTGGTGTAGCTAAAACTGGTGCGGTAGTTAATGCTGCTTTTGAATTCTCAAATGCCTGCTGGAACTCTTCTATACACCATCATGTTATGTCTTTTTCAGTAAACCCATCAGCAGTTCCACAACGCTGCTAAAGTTTTGAACAAGCTTCCAATGGAACCACTCAGTCACAAAAATCGAAGCTCCTCTTTCATCGAGGATGGTCATGGAAATTCCTCAAAGTCCTTCGTCTTTGCGTTCCATGGGGTCAACCTTCTATGTCCAATGTAATGTTCCAAGAACGTCACCTCTGCCTTCGCAAATTCTGTTTTCTTTACGTTTATTATCAGTTTTCCTTCTTGTAATCTTTCAAGGAGCTCTGCCAACTGTAACATGTGATCTTTCCATGACTTGCTACAATCACTGCATCTAACAGATAAAATGCACAATTTGTTAATCTGGCCACAACTCTGTTCATGAGTCTTTGTAATGTGGCTGGTGCATTATTCATTCCAAAGAGCATCACTTTGAAGTGAAGTAGCCCTTTAAGGTGACAAACACAGAAACTTATTTCACTTTCTGTGATAAAGTTGCCTGTCGCCTGCAGGAGTGTTGTTTATCAGAACAACATTCTCTACTTCCACCCCATACACAAAAGCGTAAGTCCTCCCATCTTGGTTCTGCCAATGTCCTCATACTGCTACAATGACAATCAACTGGGTTCATTGCTCCTGCAACAGACAGCTCGCTATCCAACTCCACTCCTCAAGGACTTCCGTGTTAATTAAAGAATTGTGCGTCCCATCAAACTCCATGATATCCGTATTTGATCCCTCACTCTGCAGGGCAGTGACTAACAGCTGTCTCCCCAGTTCCTTATCTCTATATTAGTAAGATCACAACGTATTCACATGACATACCTGCTATCTTGTTTTATATCCAGCATCTTTACCAGACAGTTTACCTGACTCTACTTCTTCTCCATTTGGAAGGGGACACTAAACTTGGATTTGAAGGGATTTCCCACTATTGGTGGCAAACCCACGAAAGAAAATAATATCAAATTTCATACTTTGTACCTGCCACTTACTTCATTCTATGCTCTACCCTCTTCATGTGCGGTTTAGCTAACTCAGATATTCTAATCTCTCTCTCACCTCAGATACATATTCCAAGTGTGAGATCTCTGACTTCCATCCTGTTAATTTTTTAAAAATTAATTCCAAAAGACCTCACAGTTCAAATCCGAATACTAACTCAAAGGGAATAAATTGAGCAGATCGGGGCATCTCTAATGGCAAACAAATTAATGGGACACCTTTATCCCAATCATTTGGCCAACCCTGACAGTAAGCTGTATCATGTCTTCAGCACCTGATGCCACCTATCCAAGGCTCCATGCGATTCAGGATGGGACGCACTTGATTTGAAGTGCTGTATACCTAAGCTATCCATGATTTACTTAAACAGCCGAATGGTAAAAAGACTCCCTTGGACTGATGGGAGCTCTCTGGGTAGGCCGTACTGAGTAAGGAAAGTTACGAACCTATCCTCCACCCGTTTTGCCTCATAATCTGCAATGGAATTGCCTCTGGTAATCTGGCAGACATATCCATTATGTTTAGGAAATACTGATTTTCGCTTTTAGTTTAGAAAGAGGGTCTACGCAAATAATCATAACCCACGTGAAAGGTCCGTCGAATGCAAGAATTGGCAACAAAGACTCTGGTTTCTCGCCCTGCCTGTGGCTTACCTACCAATCGGCATGTATGACACATACAGCAAAGAATAAACACGTACTTGTGCATTCCAGGCCAGTAGAAACGTTTTCGTACATTAGCCTGAATAGAACATAGAACATAGAAAAATACAGCGCAGTACAGGCCTTTCGGCCCTCGATGTTGCGCCGACCGAAGCCTACCTAACCTACACTAGCACAATAACCTCCATATGCTTATCCAATGCCCGCTTAAATGACCATAAAGAGGGAGAGTCCACCACTGCTACTGGCTGGGCATTCCATGAACTCACAACCCGCTGAGTAAAGAATCTACCCCTAACATCTGTCCTCTACCTTCCACCCCTTAATTTAAAGCTGTGTCCCCTAGTAACAGCTGACTCCATTAGCGGAAAAAGGTTCTCACTGTCAACCCTATCTAAACCCCTAATCATCTTGTACACCTCTATCAAATCTCCCCTAAACCTTCTTTTCTCCAATGAGAACAGCCCCACGTGCCTCAGCCTTTCCTCATACGATCTTCCTACCATTCCAGGCAACATCCTGGTAAACTTCCTCTGCACTCGTTCCAATGCCTCCACATCCTTCCCATAGTATGGTGAACAAAACTGCACACAATACTCCAGATGAGGCCGCACCAAAGTCTTATACAACTGCAACATGACCTCAGGACTCCGGAACTCAATTCCTCTCCCAATAAAGCCCAGTACACCATATGCCTTCTTCACAGCACTATTTACCTGGGTGGCAACTTTCAGAAATCTGTGTACATGGGCACCAAGATCCCTCTGCTCATCCACACTACCAGGTAGCCTACCATTAGCCCAGTAATCTATCTTCTTTTTACTTCTACCAAAGTGAATGACTTCGCACTTAGCTACATTGAACTCCATTTACCACCTTTCTGCCCAGCTCTGCAACTTATCTATATCCCGCTGTAACCTGCCACATCCTTCTTCGCTGTCCACAACTCCACCGACTTTCGTGTCATCCGCAAACTTGCTCACCCAGCCTTCAAGCCCTTCCTCTAGGTTATTTATAAAAGTGACAAACAGCAGTGGTCCCAAAACAGATCCTTGTGGAACACCGCCAGTAACTGCACTCCAAGATGAACCTATACCATCAACTACTACCCCCTGTCTCCTTCCAGCCAGCCAATTCCTAATCCAAACCTCTAATGCACCCTCAATGCCTTACCTCCGAGGTTTTTGCATTAGCCTGCCATGGGTTACCTTATCGAACGCCTTACTAAAATCCATATACACCACATCTACTGCTTTACCCTCGTCCACTTCCTTGGTCACCTTCTCAACGAACTCAATAAGATTCGTGAGGCACGACCTGCCCTTCACAAAACCATTCTGACTATCCTTGATCACATTATTACTATCCAGATGTTCATAAATCCTATACCTTACAATTCTCTCTAAGGCTTTGCCCACAACAGAAGTGAGACTCACTGGCCTAAAGTTACTAGGGCTATCCCCACTCCCCTTCTTGAACAAGGGGACCACATTCGCTATCCTCCAGTCTTCTGGCACTATTCCCGTAGACAGCGTCGACATAAAAATCAAGGCCAATGGCTCCGCTATCTCCTCCCTAGCTTCCCAGAGGATCCTAGGATAAATGCCATCAGGCCCAGGGGACTTATCTATTTTCATCCTTTCCAGTATTCCCCAGACCTCTTCCCTATATACCTCAAGGCCATCCATTCTAATCAATTGTGACTCAATATTCACATCAGCAACAGTGTCCTGTTCCTGAGTGAATACTGACGAAAAGTATTGATTTAGTGTCTCTCCAACCTCCTCCGCCTCCATGCACAACTTCCCACTACTATCCTTGACTGGACCGATACCTACCCTAGTCATCCTTTTATTCCTGACATACCTAGAAAAAGCCTTTGGGTTTTCCCTAATCATACCAACTAAGGACTTTTCATGTTCCCTTCCCGCTGCTCTTAGCTCTCTCTTTAGATCGTTCCTGGCTACCTTATAACTCTCAATCGCCCCAACTGAACCTTCACGCCTCATCTTTACATAGGCCGCCCTCTTCCCTTTCACAAGGGATTCCAATTTTTTATTAAATCACGGCTCCCTCACAAGGCCCTTTACTCCCTGCCTGACTGGTACATACTTATCAAGGACACCCATTAGCTGTTCCTTGAACAATCTCCACATATCATTTGTGTTCTTCCCTTGAAGCCTATTTTTCCAATCCACGCATCCTAAGTCATGCCTCACCGCATCATAATTTCCCTGCCCCCAGCTATTACTCCTGCCCTGCAGTGCACACTTATCCCTCTCCATCACTGGAGTAAAAGTCACCGAGTTGTGGTCACTGTCCCCGAAGTGCTCACCTACCTCCAAGTCTAACACCTGGCCTGGTTCATTACCTAGAACCAAATCCAGTATTGCCTCACCTCTTGTTGGCCTGTCTACATATTGTGTCAGGAAACCCTCCTGCACACATTGGACAAATACCGACCCATCTAACGAACTCGAGCTATAGCTTTCCCAGTCAATATCTGGGAAGTTAAAGTCCCCCATAACAACCACCCTGCTGCTTTCACTCTTCTCCTGAATCATCCACGCAATACTTTCCTCTACTTCTCACTGCGACCTCCTGCAGGTAGTTCATGTGATCCATGTAACACTGTCTGTATGAAACCACCAACACAATCTGGTCAACTTTGGCCCATATCTCCTGTGCAATAACCTGTTGTGGTCTGCATTTTCATTTAGGACTCTATATTTAACTTGCTAACACTCGACAATATATTCTGATTCCTTTTCTGAGTATACATCAATTTATGTAAATTTATGTTGTAAGGCCATTAGCCTTTCAGGACTAAACACCTCTGCCTGACCCTCTGCCTGATCAGGTTTTTCCCTGAACTATTACATGAACAGCGGGCCAGTTAATGACACTTCCGCTCCTTTGTCTTTCTCTTTACATTTTGCTTCTTGCTGTAACCTATGACAGTGAGATCTTGTTATTACACAGTCTGCAACATTTCCTGCGTATTTGTCTTTTAACTCACCAATTCCCTAGTCTTCCTTTGACTTCTCCACCACAAAAGGTGTCACTCCTACCATGGATCCTGCTAAATTGTTCTCAAGAATAAAACGGCATTTCTGAAACACGGTCTGTCACTCACTCCCACTGTTATGTCCCCAATCTTGATTTGGATCTCTAACCCGGTCTTACACAGGGGAGCACTACATTAATGTTCCCATTCCACAAATTAGCACTCTCTCATGTAACATGTCAGAAAGCGTGCAAATACTTTCATCATTTACTTTTAGAGGCTGAGAGAATGTGAGGATTACAGATACTGGAGATCACAGTTGAAAGGTGTGGCGCAAGAAAAGCACAGCATGTCAGGCAGCACCCAAGGAGCAGGAGAAACGACGTTTCAAGCATAACCACTGCATAAGGCAACCGGGGGATGGGGTAAAGAGTTCTGAGGGATACGTAGGTGGGTGGGGGTGGAGCTGGGCAAAAGGTAACTTGGAAGGCGATAGGTAGATGCAGATGGGGGCGATAGTGAGAGATCAGAGGACAGGGTGAAGTGGATGGTAGTAAGACAGCTGGGACCCTCCAACCACACGGCATCAACGTCAACTTCACCAATTTCCAATTCTCCCCTCTCCCAATCTCATCCCAGATCCAACCTTTCAATTCAGCATCGCCTTCTTCTACTTTCCTGACAGTCCACCTTCCTTCCCACATGTCCACTCCACCCTTCTCTCTGACCTATCACGATCATTCACACTTTCATTTTCCTATCGCCTTCCCACTGACCTTCCCCTCAGCCCCACTTCTACCCTCCTCTTTATCTTTTACCCCCCGTTCATACCCCCTCACCGCCACTTTCCATATGAAGGGCATGTGCCTGATTTGTCGATGTTCAGATGCTGCCTGACCTATTCTGCTTTTCCAGTGCCACACTTTTTGAATAATAGAGACTGACCAGATCCCGTATCTCACAAAAATTATACCTTGGTATCCTTCTCCCCCTGTTCTTTATGAGTAACCTTTCACCACAGAGGTGAATTCTTTATAGAGATCAGGTACTAACACCATACCCGTCCCCTGCCTAAGCTGAGCACTCTGCTGTAGCTCTTCAACTTTTCTTGGGGTTCCTTTACTACTTCCACTAATGCCACTGGATAGCCTCTTTTACCACATTTTGTTTTAACCACAGGGCCTTTGTTCAACGACGTGCATTGTGACTTTGTCTATCCCACTTATTGCAGTGAAGACAGCTTTTCCTAGTGCCCTTCTTAAACCACCTGTACTGCAATTCTATGTGTTACACTCCGGTATTGTGAAAACACCTGAGGCTTTTCACCTCCTTTCAACACTCTTGGGCTTATTTATT
Source organism: Hemiscyllium ocellatum (assembly GCF_020745735.1). NCBI lineage: Eukaryota > Metazoa > Chordata > Chondrichthyes > Orectolobiformes > Hemiscylliidae > Hemiscyllium > Hemiscyllium ocellatum. Next base: position 568,791 of record NW_026867893.1, read on the forward strand.
AACCTAAAGAAACCATTGCCAGTGTGCACTCGATCTTTGTTTAGTAGAGTAGGATCTCCCTTCTCCCAATTTCTATCCCTCACAGGAAGGAGATCCTACCTGAAGCTAAATTGCAGCTCATGCACCAATGCATATTGACCTGCCATCTCTGCCATGCTTCTCACTTCTCGAACTTGCTGTTCATTCGCATGAACTCTGATCATCTCTGAAAGTGAGTTTTTAAATTCCTCCAGAAAAATGATCTGTCTTGTCTATTTTTAAGGCCCATGCTCATCCATCAAAATGATTATGTCTAACTCTTTCAAACTCAATATAAGTCTGACCTTGTTCCATCATTAAGTTTATGAATCGCGCTCTATATACTGCTGGTACCAATTCGTAAGCATTCGAAATAGCATGTTTGACATCTGCATAACCTCTTGACCCCTCACCTGACAGCGCTGCACCTACCTCACTAGCTCTGCCTACCAGCTGAGTCTGAAATAGCATTACCCACAAGTTCTCTGACCATTCCATCTGTCTATCCAATTTTTCAAATGAAACCAAAATGGCAGCCACATTTTTCATATCAACAAATGGCAATGTTTTCACATATTTAAGTGTAGCCCTACCTTTTATTTTAATCTCTATCCTGTTAACTTGACTTTGCTGACTAATTCGCAACTTGTCAAGTTCAAATTCTCTCTTTCTTTTTCCTCTCTCTCTCTTTCACTTCTGCCTCACTTTTCCTTTCCTATCTCTTTCTTTTTATCTCAATCTTTAATCTTCTAACTCCAGTTACTGCATTTGCAATCCTTTTTTTCTAACTCTACTGCACTCACTGTCAGTTTCTCCCGTACACAAAAATGCTTGACCAACTCCATTGCAATTTCAGCTTTCCTTTTGTCCCTGGTTAAACCCAGTTCTAACCTATTTGCTAATTCTAAATATACGCCCTTCCTCTGTCTTTCTAAACTTTCTTGGCAAATTTGGAATCGTTCTCAAGCCCCAGAACTCTTTAGTAATTTTAAATCCCATTTCTCTGACTTTTCATTTAATCGTCCACATGTAACCAAAACTAAACATATTTTCCCACCTAAGTTTTATTTAAAGATCTTTGACAATAATTGCCAAGTGTTGGAATCTGCTGAGACCTTTTGTACCCCTAATCTGTTCACATATGTCCCAAACCTGAATGACAAGTCCTGAAATTGTTATGACATGGTCGTCGAACCCCTCTGTTAATAAGAAACAAACATCAAAAAACTCACCTTGCCTAGAAATCTGTTAAAACATGAGTGACAGAGAACTCCCAAATTCCACCATTCAAAGAAAAATAAAAATATATTTTATGAACACGAATAGTGAACATCAAACAACAACTATTCACATGTACTAGACAACCTTTTTTTTACTACTTACGATCTGACTACAACTCCAAAAATGCGCTGTTCCATTAACCCACTTATTGAACATTACATTAACGTAGTCTCAACATCGCACAGTCTCTGTCTTCCCGTTGTCTTCAGTCTTCCAGCTACTGAGCTCCATGGTTCACCTTCTTTCTGTTTTTTTTAAGTAAACCAAGTATATTGGAAAGAATATTTTTTTCTAATTTGAGACCAAAATGTTAGCTGTCCAGTTGGCTTTCACATTAATTTTCAAAATACTAGGTTTATATACTCCCCATGATATATTCAATTCTCATTGTTTGAATGGTTTCCAGATTTTAAAACAATACAGTTTATCTCCCAGTTGTTTCTGTTATCCTGGGCATGATCCAAATTTATTGGTTACATTCGAAAGTAATTTTTGGCATCGCAAGTAAGAGTCACAACACTCTCTCCAATGGATGTGATAGATTAGGGGGCATTCTTCTTTCTGGCCAGGTATGTTAGATATCTACCCCATTTATCGCCATACTCAAATAACCTCTGTTTCACAAGGGAGATTTCCCTCTTTGCTGTCTGGGTGAGCCCAGCCTTCAAACTAGCTCTGAGGGCTCTAATCTGCTGCAACTTGGTTACAGACGGTCTGGCAAGGTATGCTGTTTCAGCTCCTTCAGGCAAGCCTCGAGCATATGCAGCTGCTCTGCCTTCTGCCACTTCTGGGTCGCCGAGTAAGAAATAACCAAACTCCTCACATCGACCTTGGCAGTCTCCGAGACCACCGACGTATTACTGGCCGTACCCAAATTAATGTCCCAAAAATTTTCAAATTCCACGGAAAAATATTCAATGAACTTGCTATCCTTCAGGAAGAAAGGAGCCATGTGCCAGTGCCGTGAGCCTGTCCCATCGCCATCGACCTTTATCTCCATGTACACTCCTGCATGGTCAGAAATGACTATCTTCCAAATTCTGCAGGACAGCAACGAATTCAAAAAGGTCAACGGGGCAAAGAAAATGCTAATCCTCGAAAAGCACTTACGTGGTTGAGAGAAAAAAAGATGAAGTCCCTCTCCTCAGGGTGGGGACAACTCCACATACTCACCATTCCCAGCTCCCTGTTCAGGTACACCAACTGCCTGGATTGCGGGGACGTACCCGCAAGACCCTGCGGCATCCTGTCCACTTCGGGGTTAATAAGTCGGTTACAGTCTCCCCGTATTTCTGTATGACGTGCCCCAAGGGCCAGCAACCCAGAAAGGGCGTCTGTTAAAAATTTGAGGGCGCAGGATACATTCAAATTCTCATACATATTTCCATATATTAAAACTTTACGAATCAAAAATCACCAATATTCATTCTTAATTTCGTCTCACAGTTGAAATGGAAGATTCTTCTTGATGAGTTAGAAACCCTTCTGCTTTTCGAATTAAAGGATGAGAAATAACACACGTCTGAACACTGAGACCGAGTGGTGAGGAGAGAAGGAGGAGTGAAGCGAGGGTTGCCGGCAAGGTAAGGGATTAATTTATATTTGGGCAGTGGCTAAACCCGAGATACTGCACATGTAGCATCACCCGCCCTCCCCCCTACTCTAACAGGAAGGAGAAGACTCAGGAAGGTAAGGCTTTTATTTTTTCTTTATCTTTCTTTTTCAATATTTAAGTGTGTTGTTTGGGTTTAGTTAGTTAATATAAAGCTATGCTTTCCATAGCAGGGGACCTCAGACCGTGGCACGGGCCTCTTGCTTGAAGTGGGAGCTTATGAACGAGTCTGACATTCCTGACTCTTTCACCTGCAAGACGTGTGTCCAGTTGCAGCTCCCGTTTGACCGCATGATGGCCGTGGAGCTGCGGATGGACTCACAGTGGAGCATGTGCGACACTGAGGAGGTAATGGACAGCACGTTTAGTGAACTGGTCACACTGCAGGTTAGGATTGCTGAGGGAGACAGTGAATCCGTGACCAAAGGTGATAAGAAGAGTAGGAACGCAGTGCAGTTGTCCATTGCGGTCATCTCCCTCCAAAACAGGTATACCATTTTGGATACTGTTGGAGAAGATGGCTCACCAGGGGAGGGCAGCAGTTGCCAGGATCATGGCACTGTGTCGGGTACTGCTGTTCAGAAGGGCGGGAAAAAGACTCGTAGGGCCATGGTCATAGGGGATTCTATTGTAAGGCGAATAGATAGGATGGTCTGTGGCAGAAAAAAGGACTCCCAGATGGTATGTTGCCTCCAAGGCGCTCGGGACAGCGATGTCACTGATTGGCTGCAGGGCATTCTAAAAGGTCAGGGCGAACAGCCAGTTGTCTTGGTGTATATAAGCACCAACGATATAAGTAGGAAACGAGATGAGGTCCTGAAAGAAGAATTCAGGTAGCTAGGAGAGAATTTAAAGGGTAGTGATCTCGGGAATACTACCAGTACCACGTGCTAGCCAGTGTAAAAATGAAAGAATAGGCAGGATGAACACGTGGCTTGAGGGATGGTGCAGGAGGGAGGGATTCAAATTTGTTGGACATTGAGACAGGTTCTGGGGAAGGTGGGACTATTACAAAATGGACGGTCTACATCTGAACCAGACCAGAACCAACGTCCTTGGGAGAGTTTTTGATCCTACTGTTGGGGAGTTTGTAAACTAATGTGGCAGGGGACTGGGAACCAGTCGAGACTGGAGACTAAGAAGATGGCATTAATAAAGGGAAGGGTAGGCAGAGAGCAGATGAGCGCAAATATCTGGTGGCATGAAATGCATCTACTTTCATGCAAGGAATATAGTGTGTAAGTGAGATGAACTTAGAGCTTGGATTGGTGCCTGGGAGTATGACATTATTGCAATCACAGAAACGTGGTTGAAGGCAGGGCATTATGATTAACAATGAAATGTTTCAGGATATAAACGCTTCAGACAGGACAGAGAGGGAAAGAAAAGGGGGGTGGCGTGGAGTTGCATTGCTGGTCAAGTACAATTTCACGGCTATGCAAAAGAAGCACACGATGGAGGTCTTGGGTAGTGAGGCATTGTGGGTGGAGCTGAGAAATAAGAAGGGCGCAGTTACATTGTTGGGGACGAATTACAGGCCTCCCAACAGTGAACGCGAGGTAGAAGAACAAAGATGTAATCATATTATGGAAAGATGTAAAGACAATAGGGGAGTGGTGATGGGAAATTTTAATTTTCACAACATTGACTTGGATACACTTAACGTCTGGAAGGGGTAGAATTTGGAAGAGTTCCAGGCGAGCTTTCTACTGCAGTATGTCAATAGTCCAACGAGGGAAGGGGTCATATTGGACCTGGTACTGGGGAACGAGCCAGGACAGGTGGAAGAAGTTGTGGTGGATGATTTCTTTGGGAACAGTGACCACAATTCTGCAAGTTTTAGAACATTCGCAGATAAAGTAGAAAGTGGCCCTAAGGGAAGAATACTAAACTGGCCCAAGGCCAATTATATCAATATTAGGCTGGAACTCGGAAATATGGATTGGATACAGCTACTTGACGGGAAGTCCACATTTGAGATGTGGGAGGCTTTCAAAGATAGGTTAAAGATAGTGCAGGATAGGCATGTCCCGTTGATGGCAAAGGATAGGAGGGGCAAGATTCATGAACCTTGGATGACAGGAGAATTTGTACGACTAGCCAAGAGGAAAAGGAAAGCATACATAAGGTCTAGGCAGCTAAGAACAGAACAGGCTCCAGAGGAATATAGGAAGAGTAGGACAAGTATTAAACAAAGAATCAAGCGGGATTAAAGGGGTCATGAAATAGCACTAGCAAGCAGACTTTAGAAGAATTCCACAGCAGTTTATTCTTATATTAGAAGTAAGCAGGTAACTAGAGAAAGGATTGGTCCACTAAAGGATAACGAAGGACGGCTGTGTGTCGAACCTGGGAGAATGGGCGAATGATTACTTTGCATCAGTGTTCACTGAGGAGAGGGATATGATTAATGTGGAGAATTAAGATCGAAGTTTGATTAGTCTGGATCACGTTGACATAAATAGGGAAGATGTGTTGGGTAGTCTACAGGTTATTAACGTGGACAAATCCCCAGGACCGGATGTGATCTATCCCAGGTTGCTGAGGGAGGCGAGAGAGAAAATGGCTGGGGCCCTAACAGATACCTTTATGGCATCCTGAAATACAGATGAGGTGCCAGAGGACTGGACGGTTGCTTATTTTGTCCTCCTGTGCAAAAAGGGTAGTAGGGATATTCCAGGTAACTACAGACCAGTGAGCCTGACTCAGTAGTGGGAAAGTTGCTGGAAAGGGTACTGAGGGATAGCATCTATTTATATTTAGAAAGGAATGGGCTTATCAGAGATAGCCAACATGGTTTTGCCCGGGGGAGATCGCGCCTTATCAATGTAATTGAGTTCTTTGAGGAAGTGACCAAAGTGATCGACGAAGGAAGCGCTGTTGATATCATATACATGGACTTCCGTAAGGCGTTTGATAAGGTTCTCCATGGTAGACTAATGGAGAAATTGAAGTCATATGGTGTGCAGGATGTTCTAGAAAGATGGATAAATAACTAGTTGAGAAACAGGAGAAAGAGAGTGGTAGTCGAAGGGAGTTTCTCGCAATGGAGAAAAGTGACCAGTGATATTCCACAGGGGTCAGCGTTGGGTCTCTGTTGTTTAAATATACATAGATGATCTGGAAGAGAGCGCTGTTGGTATGATCAGCAAGTTTTCAGATGACACGAAAATTGGTGGAGTAGCAGAAAGCATAAGAGACTGTCAAAGAATGCAGAAGGATATAGATAAACTGGAAAATGTGCTGCTGGAAAAGCACAGCAGGTCAGGCAGCAATCAAAGAGCCGGAGAATCGATGTTTCGGGAATATCTTCGATTCCTGAATAAGGGCTTAGTCGGGGCATTGAGTCTAACAGCTGACAAGACATTGTTTCGGCCGCATTTAGAATACTTTGTACAGTTCTGGTCACCACATTACCAAAATGATGTGGACGCTTTGAAGAGGGCGCAGAGAAGGTTTACGAGGATGTTGCCTGGTATGGAAAGTGCTAACTATGAAGAAAGGTTGAGTAGGTTAGGTTCATTTTCATTAGAAATAAGGAGATTGAGTGAGGACCTGATTGAGCTTTATAAAATTATGAAGGGTCTAGAAAGGGTGGATAGAGACAAGTTTTTTTCCCAGGGTGAAGGATTCAATAACGAGAGGTCACACTTTCAAGGTGAGAGGTGGAAAGTTTAAGGGGGAATACACGCGGTAAGTACTTCACACAGATGGTGGTTGGGAGTTTGGAACGCGTTGCCAGCAGAGGTGGTAGAGGCGGGCACGGCAGGCTCATTTAAGATGCGTGTAGACAAATGCATGAGTAAATGGGGAGCAGAGGGATACAGATGCTTAGGAATTGACCGACAGGTTTAGACAGTACATTTGGATCGGCTCCAAAATTTGTTGAAACAAAAATGAGAAATTCTCAAAGGGCTGTTCAAGTGGAATTTCCCTTCGCCAGAGGATTGTGGTGCCTAGATGTTTGCATTTATTCAAAGTTGTTTTTGTATGTAGTAAAATGGTATACACACAGAAACGTGCTGCTGAAATCAAAAGCACATGAAGCGGTGACAAAGAATCTAATGGCCCACTCCTGCTGCTCAGTCCTGTGTTGCTATGTTCAATTCAAATCCTCACAGCTCCTGCAAGGAGCAGATGGAGGCCACTTGCTCCAAATACCTGGTCAACAGTAAGACAGGATTACATTCAGTCACTCAAGACTATCACACATGGTTTGGTGTCCGTTGGAAAATGTTATTTGGTTCGAAAGACGTCTCTGGTCTCATTACAGAATGTTTCCTCTCTGCAACTTGTGCTTCATTTGTTGGTGATAATATAGACAGTCCCCATACCTCAACCACAGATGACTCACAAAATACTTTACTCTCTCCGATTTCAACGTTCAATAAACGAATATTCAGGAAAATTACAGCCATTAACTTTGCAATTACTGAATATGAGGACAAAATGAACAAGAACAGGTAATTTGGATGATCAAGCCATTGTATACCATCATGGCTGATCTACTGTTGACAGTAACTCCTCTTTAATGCCCTATTCTTCACCCCTTAGCTCTCTGACAGGTCAAAAATCCATCTACCTCCTCCTTAAATGCTTTCAGTGATATAGCTCCCCTAGCTCCCTAGCCCAGGTCATTCCTGACAGTGATTACCTTCTGCGAGAGGAAAGCACTCCCTACACATACACCGTCACCTATGGATATGAACAAGAGGCGAACACAGGGGCTCAGGAAAGAGCGAATGGCTTTGATACCAAGGCAGTATTTGACTGAGGATGGCATCGGGACCACCTACTTGTTTGATCTGAATGTGGATCAGATGTAACCTTCCCACTGGACGGGGTCTTTCAGAACATAAATAAAGAGGTTTGGGGTCAGTCGCCAAAAATCCTCTCAGTCCCAGGACATCTCTGAAGGAGATCCACAGGTTAGCCCCCTCAGCACAAACATCTTCAGCTAGTTGATCAATGTATTTTCCTATCATAAGATCTGAAGTAGGTATGATGACTGAAGATCACAGAATGTTCAGAACATTTTGTCCCCCATCTGCTCCTGTACCATTCTGTGTCCATGTGCAGCAAGACCCGGACAGCATTCCGGTTTTTACTGTTAAAGTGTCGGTAACATTTATGTAACAGCACGGCCAGACGCTGCACATTTCCACAGTTAGAAAAGGAGCTCATTCAGCATCTCAAGCTGGTTGCACACGGGTATGAGCTAGCATTCAGGAACAGGAAGAGTGACAGCAGATTCAATACTCCTGTCTGTTACACAGGAAGAAGAGTGGTCTGTTCAGTGCATCGAGCTGTTAAACAGGAACAGGCAGAGCCCAATCAGACATTTAAACCTGTTCCATGAGATCAGGATGAGGCTATTCATCCCTACGAGACAGTTATATGGAACATGAGGGGGTCATTGATATTCCAATATGACAAACCAATGAAACCGAGACGGCACTGATAGAGGGCTCCATGATGTTAATCATGGTTCCATTGTTTGTAGAACGTGTGCTGCTTTAACATAGTTTGCTGGCAATGAGGAGGGAAGCCAAATGATTTGTGCCAAGTCTCAAGGAGCTATTTTCCATCGCCGAGAAGACACACCCATCGTCTCCATGGAGGTCAGAATCTGGTGGGAATAGTTATCATTTTAGTATGAAGGTATTGTAGTTGCTGTAGGGATTGCGGATAATTAGACTTTCAGTGTAGGACCATACACCAAATCCACTGTATTAATGTGGAGAGAGTTTATTCAAAGACTGGCCCTCTGTCTCTCTCATGCGACATGGGGATTGGGTGTGGAGTGAGGGGAATATTCTCAGAGGCTCTTAAACTATCGACAATCATGCAACCAGAGTAAAAAAGAAGCCATGGAATATTTCACTGTGTCAGTGTCTATTTAGAACATCGTGAGTGACTGTCCTTGCCCCTCAAGTTTCAATGCAATCGCCTCTCATTCTCTCACAACGCCAGAGATTAATTTGCACTGTCTTCTCATGGTACCATAATCCCAGGGATTAGTCTGGTGAAAATCCATTGCACACTCTCTGTGGCAAGGTGATCATTCCTTATAAAGGTGAGAAAGCCTGTCCTCAACATCCCAAATACTGCCTCAAAAACACTCTCAGCGATGATCACAATAACTTTTTCCTCTTCGACATCTCCATTTCTTTCCTGTAGCGTAAAAAGACTTTCCTCCTCTATAGACTGCTGGGAAGAGTTAACTCTTTTATAATGAAGGTATTGTTGCTGCTGTCGGGATTATGGATTATGTGACGTTCATTGCAGGATCACGCACCAATTGAACGGTATTAATGTTGCGAGAGTTTATTCAGAAGCCAGAGCCGCTCTCTCAGTCTCTCTCTCTTCTCTCTCTCTCTCTCTGTCTCTCCTCTCTCTCTCCTCTCTTTCTCTCTCTGTCTCAGTTGAAATTGGGAGTCGGGGTGATTGGGTGGAACGTTCTCAGAGGCCCTTAAACTATCAAGAATCATGTAATCTGAGTGAAAAAAATGCAATGGAACTTATCACTGTATCAGTGTCTGTTTAGAACATCATGGGTGATTGTCCATCCCCCTTAAGGTTCAATGCAATCACCTCTTATTCTCTCACTGAGCTTCACTCACTGCTCATGGTGACAACATCCCAGGGATTAGTCTGGTGAAACTTGAGAGAAAGTCTATCCACAGTACCCCAAATACTGCCTCAACAACACTCTCAGGGATTGTCAAAAAACATCTTTTCTCTCACTTAGACATCGCCATTTCTTTCCTGTTCCACAAAAAGCCATTCCTTCTCTATGCACTACGACTTACATGGAATTTATAAGTCCCTTGCATCTGTACATCAGCATCAATAAAGCCAGCATCAGAGATACCTATGGAGATGTGCATCACTCTCGGGAAGAACTTCAATGAGATTGAATACACTAAAATAGGGGATGATCACGTAGCGGAATGGAAATGAGATGTAGCAATACAGAAAACAAAGAAAAAGGGAGCTATCTTTACCTTTATTCTTCTCCCACAGGATGTATGAAGCCCTGGTCAGGGCAGCATGTTATGCAGATCTTGAACTGAGTGGCTGGTTTAGCTGTTCCACAGTACCATAAAGAGTAAAACTATGGGTTCGTAGTGTTACAACACAGGATAAATCTTCCTGTTTAATGAAAACCAGCAACAGAGAAAGAATTATCCCATGCAGTAATCTGTGATAATTCTAGAGTCCAAATCTATTTAAAGTAAAAATTAACAACTTTATTTCTTAAAGTATAACAGAGAATAATAAACGAACGACGATTTACAACTTCTTCCTCTAACCTGTCTATGACCTTCCCTCTCCACAATACTAGTCCAATAAGACTCCTAAATAAGTTTTACAAAACAAAACTTCTTATCTAAAATCCAGGAAGCTTTCGGTTCTTCTCCATATTCCTGTCTTCTTTTCTTCTTGGGGAATCTGCTTCACCACTTACTAGTCAATAAAGGTACCTAAAGGAGAGCTATTTTTCAGGCAGTCTTTACATGCTGGTAGCTTGGCAGTTCTCCTCTCAACTGTCCAATTTTCCATGGTCTTGTACCGCCAAACTATTGGATTGTATCATTGGCTGTTACGATTGTCAATGTAATAAATTAGAACTAGGTTGGAGGTGGGTATTTTGGGGTATAATTTAAAACTTGTTACAGTTGAGTTTGTTTCGAGACAATAAGCTAATCGGGTTGTTCAACCAAATGTTACATTATATCTATTTTTCAGAACTCTTGGTGCTGTCAGGTAGTTATTGTTATTTATTCATTCTCTCAAACGTACAGTGCACCCACGTGTTCATCACAGAAGTCACAGGGAAATCTGACGAGGGAAGCATGAAACATTGACTTCCCTAAAGGATTTCAGGCAAGCAGATTGGTTTTTATAACAAATGATAATGGTTGCTTTTAAACTCCCCAATTTCCTCCATGAGATATCAACAGACCATTATTCTGTGGCTCTAGATTTTGTGTCAATGGCTTGACCACCATAAACTATCTTCCCTTATGCGCAGAGAACAAGTTAAACATTCTCAATAGCAATTATTTAGTGACGGACATGTGATTACAAGGAAAGTGAAACTGTTGCATCCGGATTGAACAAAGGTACAAATGGTTTATTCAGATATTGCACTGAGACTGAGGACGAGACTGGTATATCATGATGGTGGTATTGGACAGGATTGGTGAGTGGGGAGGACATGGAGATGGAAATCTGTGAAGGACAAAATGGATTATGGAGTTTGAGAAGAGTCTGTTTCCTTCTCGCGCATCAGTGAATAATGTATAAATTGTAGTTTGATAGTTATAATATATTCGGAAATGAAATTTTGTTTGGAACTGAAGACATTGACTTGCACTTTCCAAAATGTACATATCATGAGCAGAAATTCAGTTCAACCCGATTTAGTAGACAAATATAAAGACTTACCAGGAACACCAACTATCGCAATGATGGGATAGTAACTCCCTTGAATAATCCAAAGGATATCCTGGATCCGATATGCTAATGATATCCAAGGCTGGGAAAGCCAGTAAAGACCCAAGGATAAACTCCTGTCAATTGTTTGAATATTCCAGTCTAATGTTCTCAGATTCTGATACATTATTGGAACACTCCAATCCATGGTCCTCAGATTATGAATCATTATTGTAACGTTCCTGTCTAACGTTCTCAGATTCTGATCTTTCCTCCCCCTCTCTCTCTCTCGAGCTGCTGATCCCTGTTTGTGCTGTAAGTGATGCTTCTACTCACACTATGGGATAGCACATTGAACAGAGCCCATTTATCTTTGAACGATGGAAACTTTCCACTGGGATAATTAGGATTCACGGAGATTGACATTAATCACAGTGACTGAACAAATAGCTCCATTTAACCCCTTTGCGTTCAGTATTGATTTTATTAAAATTCAAAAGAACGTTTAAAATTTATTCATTTAGCTTGGGATATGTGGGGGTGGCTGAGGGAAGGAATATTAGAGATGGTAGATTGATTGCGTGTAATCATTCAATCTGTCTTGGATATGGGAATAATGTCAAAGGATTATCAGAACATAAACAAGTTTCTCCGTTTATAAATGGAAACATACAGTCTGTAACTACTGATCAGTGATTATAATGTCAGTAAAATATGGAGAGACCTTTTCTAGTCCATTATCTGACAGGCAAATGTGCCTACGACAACATTAGTTATAACAGGCAAATGGCATGAATATATTAAGAAAGAATATGACGTGGCACACAATTCAGATGTTAGCCAAGGATCAGAGAGGGCAGGTGAGTGTCTATCTCTTACTATTGTCGACGTCAATCAACTGTGATTAAGTACCATGCATTGGTTTTCAATTTCAGTGTGATTATGATATTGGGGACATGGCTGCAGAGACTGGAGGGAGGGAACATGATATTTCCCAGTCATCAGTATTGGGATGTTACTCTTTATAAATCATAAGAAAATCAAATTCCAGGATACATCTCCAATGAGAAATGAGGAGAGCCAATATTAACCATACGACCAGAAAACATTGGAGCAGAAATTTGGCCATTCAGCCCATTGATCCTGCTCCGCCATTCAATGATGGCTGTTAAGCTTCTCAACCCCATTCTTCCGATTTCTATCTGTAACCCTTCATCCCCTTTACAATCAAGAACCTATCCGTCTTACTCTTAAATATACTCAATTACCTGGCCTCGACAGCCTTGTCTAGCAGTGAATTCCATAGATTTACCACTCTCTGGCTGAAGAGGTTCGTCTTTATCTGTGTTTGAAAAGTTCTTCCCTTTACGCTGTCCCCTTGGGTCCTAATCTCCCCTCCATTGGAGATATCTTCCCAAAATCCACCCTCTCCAGTTCATTCAATATTCTTTAAGTTTCAATTAGACCTCCTAACATTCTTTTGAACTCTATCAAACATAGACCCAGAGCCCTCAGATGTTCTTCATATGCTAAGCACTTCATTCCTGGGACCACTTTCGTGAATCTTATCGAAAAATGCTCCAGGGCCAGTACACCTTTCCTAAGATATGGGACCCAAAACTGTGCACAATAATCCAACTGTAGAGCCTCAGAAGTACATCGCTGCATTTATATTCAAGCCCCCTTGAAATAAATGGAATCATTTTATTTGCCTTCCCAACTGCTGACAACCTGCAGGTTTACCTTTCAAGATCCTTGGACTAGCAACGCCGCCTCCCCCCCTCCTCCCCCGGAGTCTTCGGAACTTGCTCGCTCTTTAGAAAATAGTCCATGCCTTCATTTGTCCTGGCAAACTGCATGATCTCACACTTTCTCATGTCATAGTCCACCTGGAACTTCTTTGCTCACTCCCCTAACCTGTGCAAATCCTTCAGCAGAAGAAAGTGAGGACCGCAGATCCTGGAGATCAGATTCAAGAAGTGTGGTGCTAGAAAAGCACAGCCAGTCAGGCGGACGCTGAGGAACAGGATATTCGACGTTTCAGTCATAAAGCCTTGATCGGGACTGAAGTGGGTGGGCGGAAAGGGGTTGAAAGGTGAATGGGAGGGGGTGGGAGGAAGGTATCTTGGAAGGCGATGGCTAAATGGAGGTGAGTGGTGAGAGTGGAAGATGGAGTGGATAGATGGAAAGGAAGATAGATGTGTAGGACAGTTGGCGGTGCTCAGTTGGAGGGTTAGATCTGGGATAAGGTGGAAGGGGAGGAGATGAGGAGACTGGTGACATTGCACTGGATGCCATTGGTTGAAGGGTTCCAAGATGGAAGACGACGCGCTCTTCCTCCAGACGAATCGTGGCTAGAATATGGCATTGGAGGAAGTCAAGACCTTGCATGTCCTTTGAAGAGTAGCAGGGGGAGGCGAAGTATTCCGCCACAGGGAAGTGGGGTTGTTGAATGTGTGATGGAGCGTGTTCCCTGAACCGTTGTGCAAGTTGACGTCCTGTCATGTTTGCATGCACAGGATATTCTCTGCCTGGTGTGGAAGGTTCCTTTGCGGCTTTGTATTGAGCTGAGGAGGAAGTTGTTGTTACAGGTTTCATACCTTTTGCAATGGCAAGGGAAGGTGCCGGAGTGGAAGTTGGCTTGTTGGGATGTGGGGGTGGGGGGAACACGTGAACCTAACAAGGGAGTGGTGAAGGGAATGGTCTCTGCAGAATGCTGATAGGGGTAGGGAGGGAAGTATAGCTCTGGTGGTGTGGTCTCACTGTTGGTGGCAGAAATGGTGGAGGATGATGCGTTGTATCCTGAGGTTGGTGGTCTGGAAGGCGAGCATCAGAGGGGTGCTAGAGAGTGCTACTGCACCCTCCTGCAGCCGAACCACCTCTTCGATGCTATCTATCCCTCTATTCCATCTTAGCACTGTTTGAAAAATTAGTCAGCATGACCTCAGTTCCTTCATGTAGACCATTAAGGCCAAAAGCGAATTTTGTGGTCCCAACACTGAGTCTTGAGGAATACCACTTGTCAATGGATGCCATCTTGAGAAGGACACTTTTATCCCTACTCTCTGCTTTCTGTCAGACAGCCATGCATCTATCCAAGCTAGCACCTTGCCTGTAACACCAGGGGCCCTAATATTTCTCAATAGCCTCCTGCATGGCACCTTATCAATTAATTTTGGAGCAGCAGGTGGATAACATCTACGTTCTCTTTGGTCAAATCTGCTCGTTACTGCCTCAAAGTATTCCAGCAGGTTTGTCAGGCATGAACTCCCATTGATGGAACGATGCTGACTTTGCACTAATTTGCTAAATACTTCCAAGAAATCACATCCTTCATGATGGATTCCAGGATGTTACCCACAAACAAGATTAGGCTAATCAGTCTGTAATTTTCCAACTTCTGCCTAACTCCCTTATGAAAGGGAGTGTCACGTTACCAAATTTCAAGCCATTCCTGATTTTAGTCATTCCTGAAAGATTACCATTTTCACTTTCACTACCTCTTCAGCTATCTCCCTTACACTGCTGGGGTGTAATCCATTTGGTTCAGGTGATTTATCCAAATTCAGGCCATTCAGTTTTCCAGCATGTTCCCCTTGGTGATGACCACCATACTCAGCTCTGCCCTCTCACTCTCTTCAATTTTTAGGAAATTACTCGAGTCTTTCATCATGAACATTGGTGCAAAGTTCCTCATGCATTTCTTTGTTTTCCACTACTGTCTCTCCAGCATCATTTTCCAGTGGTCCATATTCACTTTTGCCTCTTTTTTGCACTTTATATATCTAAAGAACCTCTTACAGTCTCGTTTCTATTACTGGTTAGGTTACTTTCATATCTAATCTTTTTTTGCCGTCTGTTAGTCTTTGTAAGCTTCCCATTTCTCTCGTTTCCCACTGCCCCTCACCACATTATACGCTTGCTCCTTTGCTTGTATGCAATCCCTTACTTCTGTCGTCAGCCCTGGCTGCCTCATCCTCCCTGTACCATGCCCCTATTCCTCGGCAATTCTCCTGAATTAATCTTGGAATCTGCTGCCATTGCTGTTCCCCTGTCTTTCATGCTTGACCCCTCTCCCAGTCAATCCTACCCACCTTCTCCCTTATGCCTCCGAAGTTGCCTTTATTCAGCTGAAATACTGTTACCTCTGATTCTATCTTCTCTCTCTCAAATTGCAGAATAAAGTCAACCATGTTCTGATCATTGCTTCCGAAGTTTACCTTCTGCCTAATCTCCCTTACGAATCCTGTGTCATTAAATCCAGTATTTTCTGTTCCCGAGTGGGCTCCACCAGAAGTTGCTCCAAAAAACCATCTCATAAACATTCCTAAAATTCCTTTTCTTGCAAACCATTACCAATCTGATGTTCCCAGTTCCCCTGCATACTGACATCACCCATGATTACTGTACTTTGCCTTCCCTACACATCTTTTCTATCTCCTGGTGTATCTTGTGCCCCAGCTCCTGGCTACTCTTTGAAACCATGCACAAGACTTCAACTGTGGTTGTCTTAACTTTGTGATTCCTCAATTCCACCCACGCAGATTCTACACCATCTGCCCTTACTTCCTTTCTTACTATTGATTTAATCTCATTTCTTACTAAAAATGCAAATCCACTCCCTCTGCCCACCTGCCTATCTTTTCGATAGGATAAATATCCTTAAATATTCAGATCGCCTTGCAGCCACATCTCCGTGATGCCCATCACTTCATACCTGCCGATTTAGTTCTGCGCCACAAGCTAATTTACCTTATTTCTGATACAGCATGCATTCAGTTGTAACCCCTTCAGTGCGCTTGAAGTTTGATATGTTAAACATTTCCAGATGCTCTATCCTATTTGTGTCTGTGCCGGAGATTTTAAAAACCTCTCCTGAGTTCTGTACTCTTACCTCCTGTTTTAATTCGGCTTTTCTAATTAAAGCCTATAACTGCACCCCCAACACACACACACACACACACACACACACACACACACACACACACCGACACACACACACACACACACACACACACACACACACACACACACACACACACACACACACACACACACACACACACACCTCTGTCTGCAGCCCCGGTTAGGATTCACTTGGACTCTGGACCCAACACGGTTCAGATGACGACTGTCCCATCGGAGCATGTCCTTTCTTCCTCAGTCATAAAATGTGTTTATTCAACACAAAATACAAGGATAAAAAAGCTTTTCTGTACATACCAAAATATCAAAACTACAAAAAGATAATATTGTTAAAATACACTTACTGTGTGGAGCTATATAAATTGTCATGTGGATTACAAAACCATGCAAGTGGTGTGCAAACTTTATCAATCATTATTTGACCCACAGCTGAGATCCTGATTTCCCCTCTGCCAGTGAATCCCTTCACTGAGATTCCACCCTGCCTCACATGCAGTGTCTAGAGGGACTACAAGTTCCTGTTGGCCCAGAATATTTAAATTAATCCACCTTCTCCCTGGAACCAATCTATTCGTCTATTGGATTGTGTTGAGCTGTCAGCAACTCAGCTCTGGAATGTTATTGGCGATAAAGGATACTGGATGACAGCCAGTATCAACATGGTGCTCACAGGTTATGGCACCAGACAGAGGGCTTGTGGTCTGCGAGTTTCGAAGAAAAGTTTCTGTGTATTTCTCCTCATGCTGTCTCCTGATCTAACTTCACATTCGTCTGACAACCCTTGCTCTCACTCACTCTGTCGCTCTTTTTTTCACTCTGTTTATCTCACTTCACTGTCTCTCTCTCTCTGTTTATTTCTCTCCCTCTCAGTCTAGCTCCAATCATTCCCTCTATTTTCAAGTTATCAATTTGGAGAGCTCTTGGACACATGGTGGGCTGAATGGCCTCCTTCTGTGTTGTATTAATTATGAAATTCTCTGACCCACAGTAACAAGTTTTGGTGCCTGGAGAGACAAGCTGGTCCAGTGAAGGACACAGTGGACATTTAACCATTATCTCTTCCTATTTTCTGACATGCAGCGACATCGAAATATCTGTTGAAACAAACAGATTCCTCAAATTAAAATCAACACACTTCTGACTGCCAGGCCACTGTGTTTAGTACCCTTTGTTTTTTTATGCTGGTCTTTGCTGTACTGCGATTAGTCTCCAACACATCCTCAGTCACTGTACCTGTGGACCTATTCTGGGTTTCCACACACCCCTCCCCCACCGCCGCCACACACTAGTTTAAACCCTCGTAAAGGACAAAAGCAAACTTGCCTGCCAGGTTGTTGCTGCCAGTTCAAGTCTATCCCGCCCATCTTGTGTATATCCTATCAACCCGGGAATCCCAATGATCCACATATCCGAGATTGTTATCAGTTCATGTGCATCCCGTCCTTCTTGTGTGTATCCTACTGACCTGTGAATCCCAATAATCCTCATATTGTAAATTGCTACAGTTCAGGTTCATACCGTCCTTTTTGTGTATATCCTACCGACTCGGGAATCCCAATTTCCACATATCGGAAGTGCTGCCTCGTGTATCTTTGATCGTGTATTTAACCGTGTTACCTTACGATTCCTAACCTCACTCGCACGTGACATATTCTAATGTCTCCAAAATTCAAATATCCTTTCAGCACAACTCCAGCAAGGTCTTTTCTTTAAACTGGATACACTTGATAATAAAACCGTCAGGAAAGTGAGACCACTGAATCTGTCCAATGACCACCGGATCTGATATCTATCCCCGCCTCCAAACCTGTTTGACAAGGCATACATATGGACCATTTATTTGCAGATGGACGAGGATAAACAGAAGATTAGAAAATGTCAGAGCAGATGGCTGTAATTCAGCCTGTTTACTTAGCTTTGCTGTTGAATTGGATTCTCGTTATTCTGTTCCTTTCTATGGCAGGGTCTTTACCCAGCATCCCCAGCGGCTCAGAAAGTTCCCATTGTCGTTGTGTGCACAGTCCTGCGAAGGGAGTATCCAGTGCCAGGCAATGGGGTTGTGGGAAGTCCCGGGGTGGCACAAGGAAACGCTCATGTAGTGACGATGGACTGAGGGAACTGAGAGAGATGAAATGGACATCCTCGGACACTGCCCTCAGATTCCTAAACACCCAGAGGAACCCGCGAACCACGGCTGCTTTTACAAAAACCTGTCACATTTGCTGCAATTTTCCATCGAACAAAAGCAAAAATACTGTGGTTGGTAGAAATCTGATGCAAACACAGAAACGTACTGTGGAGGTAGAAAGAGTTAATACTCCCAACGTAGACACAGCAGACACGGGAAGAATGTACAAAGTCCACAATGACGGGGTCCAAGAGATTGGAAATGAACCCAGGTCCCTAGCACTGTGAGGCCGCATTGCTGTGTCACCATGCTGGCCATTGCTCGATAATTGGGGATAGTATAGTTAAAAGCATAGATACTGTTCTCCGTGATCGGGATTAAGAGTCCTGAAGGTTGTGTTGCCTACATGGTGCTCGGGTTTGCGATATATCATCTGGGTTGCAGAACTTGGAGCAGGAGGGGACTGATGCAGTGGTCAGGGTCCGTGTAGGTACCAACAGCTGGACAACCAAATGACAATGAGAAGTGTGACGAGTAATACAGGACTGAACTATTATATCAGAATGCATGCAGTATAAGGAATAAGGTAGATGAGCTTGTGACTCATCCATAAATTGGCAGGTTCGACATAGTGGGCATTACAGTGACATCGCTGCAAGAGGATCAGGATTGGGAGCTGAATATTCAAGGATATTCATCCTGGATAAAAGATAGTCAGGTAGGCAGATAGATAGAGTTTTTTCAGTATTAAGAATGGAATTGAATCAATAATCAATATTAAGAAATGAAATAAGGTCAGATGGTGTAGAATCTGTGTCGGTAGAATTGAGGAATCAAAAAGGTGGAAAAATACAGTTGGAGTTATATACAGGGAGCTGGGGTGTAAGATACACCAGGAACTAGAAAGATCTGCAGGAAAGGCAAAGTTACAGTGATCATGTGGGATCTTATTATACCGATGGACTGGGAATTCAGATTGATAGTGGTTGGCAGGTAAAGGAATTTGTGGAATGTCTACGAGATGGCTTTTGGAGCAGCTTGTGCAGGCAGATTAGATGGGGGGAGCTGAAAGTGACAGTGATCATAATATGATTGAATTTACTCTGCAATTTCAGGTGGCGAAGTTAGAATCAGAAGTAACTGTATTCCAGCTGAATAAAGGCCATTGCACAGACAGGAGTGAGGAGCTGGGTAGAATTGACTGGGAGACGGGTCCAGCAGGAAAGACAGTGCAACAGCAATGGCAGGAGATTTTTGGAGTAATTCAGGATACAGCAGAGATTTACCCTAAGGAAAAAGAGACTTGTATAGGGAGGATGGGACAACCATCGCTGACTAGGGAAGTCGGGTACAGCATAAAAGCAAAAGAGAAATGATATAATGTGGCAAAGTGCAGTGGGAAACCTGAGGATTGGAAAGCTTACAAAGACAAAACAGAGGGCAAACAAAATCAAATAAGGAGGGATATTATTAAATATGGGGGTAATCTAGCCAGTAATGTAAAGGAAGACTGTAACAGTTTCTTTCAATATATAAAGCATAAAAGAGCGGCAAAAGTGAACATTGGGCTGCTGGAAAATGATATTGGAGAGATAGCAGTGGGGATGAGAAAATGGCCAAGGAACTGAATAATTACTTTGCATCAGCTTTCATGGTGGAAGGCACGAGTAACACCTTAAACATTCAAGAGGTTGAGGGACCAGAGCTGAGTATGATGGCCCCCACTATGGAGAACATGCTAGAAAAAAATGTAATGGCCCGAAGTTAGGTTAACAACGCTGACCAGATGGACTACATCCAGTATTATACGGGAGATAGCTGTAGAGGGAGTGGAGGCAATCGTGGTTATCTTTCAGGAATCACTAGAGTAAGGAACGATCCCAGAGCACTGGAAACCAACGAAAATGACACCCCTTTTTAACAAGGGAGTAAGGAAAAAGACAAAAAAAAATCCACCATCAATAGTTTATCTTCTGTCATGGGTAAGATCGTGGAATCCATTGTGAAGAATTAGATTTCTGAATAGTTGAAAGTGTTTGGTAAAATCGGGCAAAGTCAGAATGATTTCATCAAGGCAAATTAATGCCTGACAAATCTATTGGAATTCTTTGAAGAGGAAATGATCAGCTCAACCAAGCACAGCCAATGGATGTAATACACCTGGAATTCAAGAAGGCCTTTGACAAGGTGTCACACAGGAGATTACTGAGTATGATAAGTGCCCGTGCTGTTAGAGGCGAGGTAGTGCATGGATAGAAGCTTGTCTGTCTGGCAGAAAACAGAGAGTGGGGATAAAAGAGTACTTCTCAGGATGGCAGCTGGTGACAAGTGGTGATCCAGAATGCTCAGTTTTGGAATCATAACTTTTTACTTGTTACATTAACAATCTAGATGAGGGAATGGAGGGCACTCTGATTAGATTTTCAGACGATACGAAGATAGGGAGATGGTCAGGTCGTATTGAGGAAGCGGAGAGGCTGAACAAGGATTTGGACAGGTAAAGAGATCGTCAGATGCACTCCAACGTTGGAAAGTGTGAGGTCATGCACTTTGACACGAAGAATAGAGGCATGGTCTATTTTCTAAATGGCGAGAAATTCAGAAATTTGAAGTGCAAAGGGACCTGGGAGTTCTAGTGCAGTTTTCTGTCAAGGTCAGCTTGCAGGTTGACAGTAGTTAGGAGGGCAATTGCAATTATGATTAGGAGCATTTACTCCGAAAAGAATTGAATATAAGAACTGACTTGATACGGCTCTGGTCAGACCACATTTGGAGTATTGTGCTCATTTTTTAGCTCCATACCTCAGGAAGGATGTACTGATCCTGGAGCGTGTTCAGAAGATTTTCACGAGAATGGTCATCGGAATGAAAAGTTTGTTGCGTGAGGAATGTTTGAGTACTCTGGGTCTATACTTGATAAAGGTTGAAAGGATGAGAGTGAATGTAATTGAAATAGACAGAATACTGAATGACCTGGAGAGAGTGGGTGTTGATAATATGTTTCCATTGGATTAGAATCACCTTTTAGAACAGTGATAAGGAGACAGGTATTTAACAATAGAATGGTGAATCTTTGAAATGTATTGCCACAGAAGGCTGTGGAGGCAGGTCATTGAGTATATTTGAGAGGGAGATAGATAGTTTTTGATTATCCAGGGGATGAAGGGTTACGGGGAGAAGGTCGGAGAGTGGGTTTGAGAAACCTATCAGAGATGATTGAATGACGGAGAAGACCCGATGGGCTAACTGTCCTAATTTATGCTCCAATGCCTTATAGTCTTCTGGTCTAAACCTTAAGGAAGTACCTTGCATCTCTGAGAAGATAGATGCATGTTCTTCATGAAGGTGATATGCTTTTGGGAATAGTTAACTGTTTTAAAATGAATGTATTGCGGCTGCTGTCGGGGTGGTGGATAATATGACATTCAGTGCAGCATCACATACCAACTGCACTGTATTAATGTGCGGAGAGTATATTCAAAACTTGGACCTCTCCGTCTCTCTCAATGGGGAGTAGGGGTTGGGGTGGGTAGGCGTAACGTCCACCCAAGCACTTAAACTATCCTGAATCATGCATCCTGAGTGAAATAGCAGTCATGGAATTTATCACATTGTCTGTTTAGAATATAAGGAGTGATTGTCCATCCCTCTCAGGGTTCAATGCAATCACCTCTTATTCTCTCACAGCGCTGGAGATTAACCTTCACTCACTCCTCATGGTGCCATCATCCCAGGGATTAATCTGGTGGAACTCCTCTTCACTCTCCCTGTGGGAAGGAGATCACTCCATATAAAGGAAAGAAAATCTGTCCACAATACCCCAAATACTGCCTCAACAACACTCTCAGGTTTGATCACAATAATTCCTTTCCCTCATTTAGCTGGCTCCGTTTCTTTCGTGTGAAACAGGAAACCATTCATTTTCAACGCACTGCCACTGATGTAGAAGTTAAAAAACATCCTCACATCTGTAGGTCAGCATTAATAAAGCCAGCACCAGAGGTGCCCATGGAGATGGATATAACTCTTGGAAGAGACCCAGTCACAAAGAATACATCTAAAACAGTGTATGGCTACCTAACTGAATGGAAATGAGTCGTTGGAATATGGGATGCAGGCAGAGGAATGAAGCTACCTTACCTTTTGTTCTGCCCTCACAGGATGTGTGCAGCCCTGGTCAGGCCAGCATGTTATGTCGATCTTGAACTGAGTGGCTGGTTCAGCTGTTCCACAGGACAATAAATAGTAAAGCAAATTGCCATGGGTTTGCAGTTAAACAGAGACTTGACCAGAGAAGGATGACCCACTGCCTTCTCTAATGGGCATAAGGCAAGCCGATATCAACAGATTATTATTCTGTTGTTCTAGAATACGAGTCAATGACGTGACCCACCATACACTGTCTGCCCATCTTTCAGATTTTGTGCAGAGAACAAGTTAAACATCTCAAGTGCAATTATTTTCCAATGGACACGTGGTTAGAAGGGACATGAAACAGATGTATCTGGAATTAACAAAGGCACAAACGATGGTTTATTCAGGAATTGAACTGAGGCTGAGGAGGAGACTGGGACATATTAATTGTGGTACGGGATAGGATTGGTGTGTGGGGAGGATATGGAGATGTACCCTTTGCAGGACAAAACGAATTAAAGAGGTTGAGAACAGTATGTTTTATCCTCGTGTGTTGGTAAGTAATTTGTAAATAATAGTTCGCTAGTTATAATTTCTAAGGAATAGAATCTTTGATTGGAGCTGAAAATGTTGGGTTGCACCTTTACAAAATCTGCATATCATGAGCATCGAATCAGTTCAGACCGTTTCACTAAACAGACAGGGCGACTTACCAGGAACACCAACTGTAGCAAGGATAGGATAGTAACCAGCTTGAATAACCATCAGTACATCTTGAATCCGCGATGCTAATGATATCCAAGGTTGGGAAAGCCAGTACAGACCATAGGATAAACTCCTATCCATTGTTGGTTCATTCCAGTCTAATGTTCCCAGATTCCCATCTCTCCTGCCCTTCTCTCTGAAGCTGCTAATCCCTGTTACTGCTGTTGGCCATGCTCCCGCTCATACTATGGAATACAACACTGAAAGCATTCCCTTATTGATAGAAGAGAGGAACTCTCTAGGGATGCATACGATCCATGGAGACTGACATCATTACAATCACTGAACAAATAGCTCCAGTTAACCTCTTTGAATTCAATGCTACTTTATTAAAATTCAAAATAACGTTAAACATTTATGCATTCTCGGTGTGATATGCGAGTGTGACTGAAAGAAGGAATGTTGAAGATGGCAGATTGATTGTGTGTAATCATTCAGTCAGCTTTGGATATGGAAGTAATGCCAGAAGTTTAATGGAACATAAACATGCTTCTCTGTTCATAAATACAGAAATAAATTCAATAACTACTGATCAGTCATTGCAAAATCGGTTAAACATCGAGAAAACATCTATCAACCAAGATCTGATAGCAAAATGTGCCAAAAAAAAACGTGGGTTACAACAAACAAACGGCATGGATACGTTAACAGAGAATTACACATGACAAACACAGTTCAGATTGTTATTTCAGGATTAGGAAGGGCAGGTGTGGGTCATGCTGTTGATGTTATCGATGTTAAGGAACTGTCATGAAGTGTCATTTAATGGACTTCAATTACATTGTGATTGTGATATTGGGGCAAAGACAGAAGACAGAGAAAATTGGGGGACATGGCTGATTAGACTGGGTGGAGGGACAGTGATGTTCCTCATTTACCAGAATTGGAATGTTACACTTTATAACTCATATAAAGAACAGTTTCAAGAATATATCTACAATGAGGAATTAGCAGACACAATATTAATGAAATACGTTTATGCAATATAAAATACAGGAACAAAATTATTTTCTGCACACACCAATATATGCAAAGTACAAGGAGATAAGGTTATTAAAATACACTCTTGATATTGAGCTGTATAAATTGAAACGTGAATTACATAACAAACTTTATCAATCATTATTTGACCCACAGCTAAGATCGTGATTTCACTCCTGTCAGTGAGTCCCCTCACTGAGATTCTCTGGCCTAGTCTCTCATACAGTATCGGTGAGGGGTGTGTGTGGGGGGAGGGTGTCGTGGAGACGGGGTGGTGGTTATCATTTCCTGCTGCTCCTGGCACAGTCTATTTAAAAACTCTGCTTCCTCCATGGAACCAATCTATTGGTCTAATGAGTTCTGTTTCACTGTCAGTAACCCAGCTCTGTGATATTGTTGGAAATACATAATCTGGGATGACAGGTATTATCAGCACAGTGCTCACAGTGCACAGAGCCTAGACAAAGGGGTTGCCATCCAGAAAACATTCTGAATGAAACTTATAACTTCTGTCTGTCCATATTTATCTACCGTAATGCAGTCTTCTGATCTACCTAACTTCACCCTCATCTAACACCTATTTCTCTCACACTCAGTCAGTCGCTCCCCTTTCTATACATTCTCAGTTTATGTCGCTTCACTTGCTTTCTCTCTGTTTATTTCTATCTCACACAATCTCTCTTCACACACTCTCTGTATCTCCAATTGTGCAGTTGGAGAGCTTGCGACTCTACGATGGGCTGAATGGCCTACTTCCATGCCATAATGTTTGAGGTTCTCTGACCCACAATAAATACTTCCTGGACAGACATGCTGGTCCGGTGACAGGTACAGTGCGCAATCACCATTATCTTTTCCTGCTCTTCTCTGGTGTACAGCTGCCTTGAAATGTCTGTTCAAACAAAACAGACTGAATGAAATTCGAGCAGTCGAGAAGGCGTTCATGAGTGTGTGTTTCAATCAGGATTTTATGAAGGATGAGATTCCAGAAAAAAAACATAAACAATGAATGAAAAACAGGGTAACACAAGAAATGGCAGCTGAGTACAACACGTGGTTCCAAGTAGGTCTCATGGTATTACCAATAGGTTATCAATCCAGAAAAATCAGCTCATGTTGTGGATCGAGGTTGAATCCCGCCACTGCAGATGGTGAAAATTCAATTCAATAATGTAAAAATATCCTTGGAATTAAGAATCTACTGCTGAGAATGAAATCATTGCCGATTGTCAGAAAAATCCACCTGGTTCGCTAATATCCTGCAATGAAGGAATCCTCACCTGGTCTGGCTGACATGCAATTCCAGACCCAAAGCAATGTCATTGACTCCCAGTCGCCCCCTGAAAAGGTCTAATGAGTCATTCAGTTGTTCCAATCGCTACAACGTTTCAAACAAATGAAACGGGATGGAGCACCTGGCATCAAAATGGGGACCGGAAAAGTCAACATTAGAAACATCACTGTAGAACTTGAAAAATCTTCCTTACCAACATTGGAACAACTGCCTTACAGACTAGTCAAGAAACAGCCTGACATAGCCATACTCACGGAATCATACCTTACGGAAATAACAGAAATTAAACATGGACAAAGGAGTATCTCACTGATTACTACGTAACGTCGTTCCTCATCTGAATCAGTACTCCTCCATGTTAAACAACACTTTGAGAAAGCACTGACTGTGGCAAGGGCACAAAGTGTGTTCTGGTCTGGGAGATTTCAAAGTCGACCATCAAGAATGGTTTTGGCAGCAGTACTACTGATCACGCTGGTCGGGTCCTAAAGGACATAGCTATAGATTCGGTCTGCAGCAGATGGTGAGGGAAAGAACGAGAGGCTTAAAAAACATACCTGACCAACCTACAAACTGCAGATGTATATGTCCATGACAGTCAGTGCTTTCTCCAAGTGTTGTTTAACATGGAGGAGGGCTGATTCAGATAAGGAACGACGTTACGTAGTAATCAGTGAGAGACTCCTTTGTCCATGTTAATTCCTGTTGTTTCCGCAAGGTATGATTCCGTGAGTATGGCTATGTCAGGCTGTTTCTTGACTAGTCTGTAAGGATGTGGTTCCAATGTTGGCACTAGACCTCAGATGTTAGTAAGTAAGACTTTGCAGGTTCTACAATGATGTTTCTAATGTTGACATTTCCGTTGCCCATTTCGATGTCAGGTGGTCCATCCCGTTTCATTTGTTTGAAACTTTGTAGCGATTGGAACAACTGAATGACTCATTAGACCATTTCAGGGGGCGATTGGAGTCAATGACATTGCTTTGGGTCTGGAATTGCATGTCAGCCAGACCAGATATGGATTCCTTCATTGCAGGATATTATTGAACCAGGTGAATTTTTCTGACAATCGGCAATGATTTCATTCTCAGCAGTAGATTCTTAATTCCAGGGATATTTTTGCATTATTGAATTGAATTTCCACCATCTGCAGTGGCGGGATTCAACCTCGATCCACAGAACATGAGCTGATTTTTCTGGACTGATAATCTATTGGTAATACCATGAGACCTACTTGGAACCACGTGTTGTACTCATCTGACATTTCTTGTGTTACCTGTTTTTCATTCATTGCTTATATTTTTCTGGAATCTCATCCTTCATAAAATCCTGATTGAAATACACATTCATGAACGCCTTATCGAATGCTCGAATATATAAGGATAAAATGTTCATCTGCTGAAGCTTCCAAACAGAAATACTTGCGTGCCAGATAGCATAAACAGTAACGGACAGACAGAGCTTAGCGATCCCAGAACCAATGCATCAGAAATACGCTCTGCAGTCCTGCTAATCCGATCATGAATGGTGGCGGACGATCAAACCACTCACCAGAGTAGGGGTCTCCACAAATATCCCTAACCTCAATGATGGAAGAGCCCAGCACATCCGTGCAAAATAGAATGCTGAAGCTTTCATTGCAATCTACGGTCAGAAGTTTTGACTGAATGATCCATTTCGGCGTCCGCTGGTGGTCTGCATCATTACAGATAGCAACCTTCAGGAAATTCGATTAACTGATATCAAGAAACGGTTGTAGGCACTGGATACTGCAAAGGCTATAGGCCCTGATACTATGCTGGCAATAGTCCTGAAGACTTGTACTCCAGAACATCCCGCTCCCTTTGCCAAGCTGTTCCAGTACGTTTGCAAACCAACAATGGGGAAAACAGCTCAAGTGTGTTCTGTACATGAAACGCAGGACAAATTCGACCCGTCCAAATACCACCTTATCAGACTACTCTCCATCATCAGTAAAATGATGGAAGGTGTCATCAACAGTGCCATCAAGCAGCACCTGCTCAAAACTAACCTGTTCAGTGGTGCCCAGTTTGGGGTTTGCCAGGGTCACTCAGCTCCTGACCTCGTCACAGCCTTGGTGCAAATATAGAAAAAGGAACTGAATTCCAGCCCTTGACATCAAGGCTGCATTCTGCCAAATGTGACATCAAGGACCCCAAGCAAAAACGGTATCGAGGGCCAACACTCCATTATTGGAGTCATACCTGACAGATAGGAAGATGGTCATTGTTGTTGCAGGTCAGTCATCTCAGCTCCAGAACATCTCTGCAGTAGTCCCTTATAATAATGCCCTAGGTCCAAACAGCTTCAGCTGCTTGAACAATGACCTTCCTTCCATCATAAGGTCAGAATTGAGGATATTCGATGATGACTGCACAATGTTCAGCACCATTCGCAAATGTTCAGATACGGAAGCAGGCCATGCCCAAAGCAACAATATCTGGGCAATATCCAGGCTTGGGCTGGCAAGTGGCAAGTAACATTTGCACCACATAAATTCAGACAATGACTTCCATCAATAAGAAACAATATAACCACTTTGCAATCAGCAGCATTATCATCACTAATCTCCCCCACTATCAATATCCTGGGGGGGGTGAGGGGGGGGTATAATTGATGAGAAACTCAACCGGACTCGCCACGTGAATCTAAGAGCAGATCAGAGGCTAGGAATACTGCATGAGTGACTCACCTCCTGACTACCCAAAGCCTGTCCCACAAGGCACAAGTCAGGAATGAGATGGAATATCCTCACTTGCCTGAATGGGTACAGCCCCAACAACACTAAACAAGCTTGACACAATCCAGGACAAAACAGCCCATTTGATTTGCACCACATCCACAAGCATTCACTCCCTTCACCATGGTCACTCAGGAGCAGCAGTGTGCACTATCTACAAGACACAATGGAGAAATACTCAAAGATCCTCAGACAGCTCCTTCCAATCTCACAAACACTTCCATCTGGAATGAAAGACCAGTAGACCTTTGGGAACACCACCACCTTCAAATTCTCCTCCAAACGAGTCAACATCCTGATTTGGAAATGCATTGCCGTTCCTTCACTGTTGCTGTGTGAAAACCCTGAAATTCCCTCTTTAATCACTCGTGGGTCAGCGCACAGCAGGTAGGTTGCAGCAGTTCGAGAAGGCAGCTCAGCACCACCTTCTCAAGGGCAACTGGGGACGGGCAAGAAATGCTGGGCACATCCAGCGATGCCCACATCCAAAAAAGACTTTTTAACAAATAGTTCCAAGTGGAGCATCTCGAAGGGACAAGTTATCTGATTTGAACACGAACAGGAAAACAGTCTTTCTAATATTGAACATTTTAGACCTTTCGATGACTTATTGTTGCTGAGTGCTATGTTAAATTGTATCTGTTTTAGTTAAATCAACAATACTGGCGTAACAAGATCAACCCATCGAAAATACCAGGCAGAAAATGGCAATCATCGTAGAGATAATGTACTCCCGCCAGATGAGACTCACTGATAGCAGCTCATATTCAAAATATTAATGGAATACTGGCTGACACTGAATCCTCCCACCGTCCATATCACAGGGGTTACCATTAACCAGAACGTGAAGTCAAATCAGCATCCAAATGCAAGGGTTACAAGAGCAAGTCAGAGACTTACAAGTCTATACTGAATAATAGACCCTATGACCTAAACGGCATGAGATATAGCAATAGATTTAGGCCATTCAGCCCATTCCTTCACTCTGATATTGTGCCATTTTGTCATTGTCTCTATGAAAAGTGGAAATATCTTCTACACACTGACTGTATCAATTTTTTCAGTAATCCATTAATTTCAATCAGATCCCCCTCACCCTCCACCATTCTTCTACATTCCATCATGTACACACATTGGCGCTCATATGACAAGCCGTCATCCCCAGGATGGATCACCTCCAACACCAGCAGATCTTTCTCCAGAGATAGTGTCCGAAACAGCTTACAATTGGCAAAATGCCGTCTGTCATAGCCCATTACATTCTCAGCAGTATGTCTCCCGTCTTGCATTCTTGCTCTCTTGAAATGAATGCGAACATTGCTTTTGCTTTCCTAACCTCCAAATGAACATGCACTTTAACCATAAGAGAGGACGCATGTTTCAAAATGCTTTTGTGCTTCAGATTTAATGGATCCTATTAGAAACGGTGTCTCCTCTATTCTGCCTACCAAAGTCCATATTTTCACACGTTCCCATATTATGTTCCATCAGCCACGTGTTTTCCCACAGTCCTAAACTGTTCAAGCCTTTCTGCAGCTTCCCCACTTCCTCAATATCATCTGCAAACTTAGGAAAACTGAACTCAAGTCCTTTGTTCAGTTTTTTCATATATAATATATTTCCTGGCTCCCTAAGGACCGTTCACCATCTATTAGGCACAACAGTCAAGGTGTTTGACTCAATTCAGGTTGAAGCAGTGGCTTGACTTGAATTACACCTGTAAAGTCTTCACTCCCTGCACCACTGACTCTCAGTAGAAGCACACCCTACCCCCTTTTGTTGTGAGTTTACTTCATTATGGCGCAGAATCCCAGTCTATTGATCACACTCCGTCTCAACACTAACTGAGTGGTGCTCACAACAACCATGACACTGTGTATTGATGACGATGGAGGGAGGTCAGCGACGGGATGTCTATGATGAATAATTGTGTGACTGCCAGGCTGAAACCAGCCTCGGATGTACCTGTGCCTGCTGTCACCGCTGCAGGCATGATCAGTCTTCCTGCAGGTCAAATCATGGAAAGCAACGGGCCTGGATAGTGTGCCCAGCTGAGCACTCAGATCCTGTGAGGACCAACTGGCAGAGGTATTCACATACAA
The DNA here is from genome assembly GCF_020745735.1 of Hemiscyllium ocellatum. NCBI lineage: Eukaryota > Metazoa > Chordata > Chondrichthyes > Orectolobiformes > Hemiscylliidae > Hemiscyllium > Hemiscyllium ocellatum. The sequence continues at coordinate 599,235 of NW_026867893.1, forward strand.
TTTAAGCCTTTCCCTCCACAAGCTCATGTCCCAATCTGCATCAACCTTGTAAGTGAGAAAGCTCATGCTTTAATGACTTGATGATTACCGCCCAATGGCTCTAACCTCAATAAACATGGAGTCATTTGAAAGGCTGGTTATGGCCCACATCACCTCCAATCTCCCAGCCTAACTTGATCCCCTTTAATATGCCGACTGATGTAACGGGTCCACAACAGATGCCATACCCCAAGCCCTGCACTCATCCCGAGGACATCTGGACAACAATGACACCTACACCAGACTCCTGCTCATTGAGTACAGCTCCACCTTAAACATCATTATCCCCTCCAGACTGATCTCAAAATTCCGTGACCTTAGTCGCGGCTCCACCCTCTGCGACTGGATTCCCCGGTTTCTGACCCTCAGACCACAATTAGTGAAGATAGGTATCTGCACTTCCCCCACAATAACACTCAACACTGGAGCTACAGGAGGATGTCTCCCCAGCCCCCCATGGTACTCCCTGTACACACACGGCAGTGTCCCACAGCCCACAACTGTATTCCCTGTATATGCACAGCTGTGTACTCACCCCCAACTTTATAGCCTGCACACCAAGAGATGTGCCCTCAGCCCCCAAATGTACTCCCTGCACACATATAGCTGTGTTCTCACCCATCTCCTGTACTCCCTGTTCACACACGGCTGTGTCACCCAGCCCCCTACTGTATTCCATGTACACACACGGCTTTGTCATCAGCCCCTTACTGTACTCCCTGTACACACACGGCTTTGTCCTCAGCCCCCTACTGTACACCTGTATAAACACGGCTTTGCTACCAGCCCCCTACTGTACTCCCTGTACATGCACGGCTGTGTCATCACCCCCCTACTGTACTCCCTGTACACACATGGCTGTGTCGCTCAGTCCCCTAATGTATTCCATGTACACACACGGCTTTGTCATCAGCCCCCTACTGTACTCCTGTATAAACACGGCTGTGTCATCAGACCCCTACTGTACTCCTGTATAAACACGGTTTTGCTACCAACCCCCTACTGTACTCCCTGTACATGCACGGCTGTGTCATCAGCCCCCTACTGTACTCCCTGTACACACATGGCTTGTCGCTCAGTCCCCTAATGTATTCCATGTACACACACGGCTTTGTCATCAACCCCCTACTGTACTCCTGTATAAACACGGCTGTGTCATCAGACCCCTACTGTACTCCCTGTACATGCACGGCTGTGTCATCAGCCCCCTACTGTACTCCCTGTACACACATGGCTGTGTCCTCAGACCCCTACTGTACTCTTTGTACACACACGGTTGTGTCCTCAGCCCCTTACTGTACTCCCTGTACACGCACGGCTATTTCATCAACCCCCTACTCTACTCCCTGTACACACACGACTGTGTCCTCAGCCCCCTACTGTACTCCGGTACACACACGGCTGTGTCCCTCAGTCCCTACTGTACTCTGGAACACACGTGGCTGTGTTGCCAAATTCCAAACAATGCCAACTGTAAGCTTGCTGATGACATCACCAAAGCAGGAGGGATAACAAACAACGACGAGTCTGAACACAGAAAGGAGATAGTGGGTTTGGTGGCATGGTGGAATGATAATAACCTCCCTCTCAAATTCGGCAAAAGTAAAGAACCGATCATTGACTTTCAAACGAAAGGAGGGAAACAAGCCACTATCTACATCAATGTCGAGACAGTGCAGAGCGTCACGTCCCTCGGAGTGATGATAACTGGCAACCGACCCTGGACTTCCCACATAGGTGTGACAGACAAGATGGTTCAAAAACGTCTCTCCTTCCTCACTTGGCTCAGGATATTTAGCATGCACTACTTCGACAGATGCACTATTGTGAACGTACTGTCTGGGTGCATAATGGCCTGGTACGGCAAGACTTTGCCCAGGACTATTAGAAACTACAGAAGATTGTGTTCACAGCACAGACTATCACGGATTACAATCTCCCAACCATTGACTCAATTTACACGGCTCATTGCCGCAGAAAGGCTATCAACATCTATCCAAGATTACTGAGGGAGGGAGAGAGGAAATAGCTAGGGCCTTAACAGATATCTTTGTAACATCCTTGAACACAACTGAGGTCCCGGAGGACTGGAAAGTTTCTAATCGCTTTGTTTAAGAAGGGTAGCATGAATAATCCAGTTAATTATAGACCAGTGAGCCTGACGTCTGGGATAGGAAAGCTGCGAAAGAAGATATTGAGGGATAGATGTATTCTCATTTGGATGAAAATGGTCTTATCAGTGATAGGCAACATGGTTTAGAGCAGGGTATGTCATCTCTTACCAACTTAATAGAATTATTTGAGGAAGTGACAAAGTTGGTTGATGAGGGAGGGGCTGTAGATGTCATGTACATGGACTTTAGGAAGGCGTTTGATAAGATTTCCCATGGACAGGTTATGGAGAAAGTGAAGTCACATGGTGTCCAGGGTGTGGTAGCTACATGGATAAAGAACTGGCTTGGCAACAGTGGACAGAGCGTAGTAGGGGAAGGGAGCTTCTCAAAATGGAGAACTGTGGTGCTCCATTTAAGATGTTTCTGGAAAGATACATGAGTGGGCAGGGAGCATAGGGATACAGACCTTTAGAAAATATGATACAGGTTGAGATAGAGGATTTGGATTGGCCCAGTCTTGGGCCGCCGAATGGCTAGTTCCTGTACTGGAATGGTGTTTGTTCTAACATTACCAAAGACCCATCATATCCCTGGAAAGATCTCCCACAATCTCTTGCATCAGGATAAAAGATACAGACGCTTGAACACACAGAGCAGTAAGTTCAGGAACCTATCCCTAACTCCCTGTAAACTTTGTCTCTCACAGTTTCTCTCACACTGCCTATTTCCCTGTGTTTTCCTTTTCCCTGTCTTCTGTTTCTTTCCCTGAAACTATTATCTTCCATTCTCCCTGTAAATATGATTGTTTGTTTCCTTGTTTTGTTTCCTTTCTCTCTCTCCTTCCCTTTGTTTCTGTCTCTTTCTCCTAAATTGTGATGGTGATGGCTTTTTTTTCGTTTGAAGCAGGTAATGGCTCATTGGTTCGATGTTGACAATACAATACACAGAATTTAAAATTATCAGTTAAATTTCAATTATTGTCAAAGCAGCAGCCAGAACGTGGGTATCCATTTAACAGCCAATTGTTACATCTAACTATTTTGAAACTGACCGTCTCCCGGTGCTCTGCATACTGGCAACTCAAAGCATTCTATTCGGGTGCTTAATGACCTGACATGGTAACTGCTCTGTCTAGGACCATAAGAAACTACAGACGGTTGTGTGCACAGCCCAGACCATCACGGAAGACAATCTTCTGTCCATTTATACTTGTCATTGTCGCAGAAAGGCTGGCAACATCAATGATATCTCCCAAACTAGTAATGATCACCTACAACCTCTTCCAATTGGGAGGAGACACATAGGCTTGAAAACATGGACTCGCATGCTCAGGAACACTTCCTTCCCTACCATTATTAGACTGAAAAATTGACATCTCTCACTTTTCAAATAATATTAATCTTACTAATGTCGATCTTACTTTGCACACCTCTTGTGAAGCTGTAACCTTGTATGCCTCACTCTGTCCAAGGACCCTGTGATCTCTGTTTTCTTGTTTAGGGTCAAAAGCCTGCACTACAATAAAAATAAACCTTTCCATTGTACATTTGACTAAAATAAATGAAATTAAATCAGATCAAACACGTGGAGTGCAGTGGCTCAAGGTCTTCTCAAGGGCAACTGGAAAAATGAACTAATGCTGCCCCAGTCAGAGATACCCGTATCGAATTAATGAATATAAGATGATGACCACACTTAGGAAGGACAGACAGAGGGAATCAAATCGCTTTAAATATGATTTTAGATATATCCAGGTTTCCCTCACTATTTGTAAGTAGAGTGTTCCTACAAAACCGTTCACAAGCGGATATGGTGTAAAGTGCAGTACCACTAATTTATATCGGAAAAATTTCAGCTTTCTTCGTAAAAGTGAAAATCGTGTTCGGATATCTTTTGGTTAGCGAAACAATGTCAAAATGCAAGTCATTCGGAAAAGGAAGTGGCGAAAAGCGAACTTTTGAAAAGCGGGGGATACTGGTATTTACAAGGGCATGATATTCAGGAAGTTGGGAAAGGCGAAAAGTAGATGAGGTGAATCTCACATTTGATTTCCAGCCCAGCTGATCATCATTCTCTGTGTTTGCTCTTTTTCTTCTGTATCTCTCTTTCTCTATTGATTCCTCCTCCCCTTCAAATCACACTTCCTTGTCAACGGTATTAATCACACTCCTTTCCTGCTGCTTTCAGTTCAGGAAATTTTCCCACCACTTCCTGTTCGTTTCTTCGCATTTCTTTGTATAATTTCAGATTTTCAGCATCTTCCCTTATTTGATTTCACCTTCAATTTTTTTTAATCCGTGGAATATTGGCATCTCTGCCAAGGGCAGCATTTGGTGACCATCACTAATTGCCCTGACTCTGAGGCCATTCCACAAGCCAATATAAAGTTAAGCATATTGTCATGGGTCTCAAGTCACAATTAACCAAGACCGGGTAATAACATTAGATTTCTTTACCGAAGGAGATCAGTGAAAGAAGAAGGTTTTCAGACAAAATGTTGCTTTTATGTTTGTTTTTCGTGATTCCAATTCTTATCATTTTAAAATAAAATTCTGTCATCAGCTGTGGTAGGACTTGAAACAAATAAATTGAAACAATATCTTTCGTTTAATAAGATTTGCTTCTGAAATACATCCAGCGACATTCCTACATTCATACATTGTCCTAATTATGAAGTAACGTCTGAGACAAGAACAATTTTATGGTTGACATATTTGTACTTGGAAAAGTGGTCATCAGAGAGCGAGAGGCATTAAGTCTTAATTTTACCAACGTGCAGCCAATGGTTTGTTCAGCCACATCTCCAGAGATGGAGATTGGGGATATTATGAGCTAGGAGTGGACAGGTTTGGTAACAGAGAGAACAGGAGACATAAATCAGTTCCGGGCAAAAAGGGATATCGAGGTTGTGCACAGCTTTGTTCGCAGATGTTTGTGAGGGAGTGGTCTGCAATTCATGAGTAATAAATGGAGACTGCAATTGAAACTGAAGACAATAGTTTCTTTCTCTGACAAATATCGATAACAGGAATTTCAACGAAGTTCAAAGTTGTTTATGAGATTAATGAATGGACAGAGGTAGAGAACACCAACAATAGCGAGAATAGGTTAGGAGCACTCGCTCCACCCCGCCCAGAATAATCATAAGCACCGTTGATATCCAATGTGGTAGAAATTCCTAATGGGGGAAATCTTGAAAAGACTCAAGGGAAATCTCCTCTCCATTGTTGTAATGTTCCAGTCCGCTATTCTCAGATTCAGATCTGTCCTCTCTCTGTCTACACAGCTGTTGATCTCTGTTACTGTTGGAGAAGTGGGATAACACACTGAATGAAACCCTCACCAATAGGAGAGGGAAACCCTCCAATGACACAGTTGCATTGCATGGAGACTGACATCAATCACAGTCACTGAGCAAACAGTCCTAGCTTTCAATACAGTACATTCAGTTCACAATATAACTGGACTGGACGACATGTTGGCATTGCTTGCTATTTGTCAAATCTCCCATCACCAATTGCTTTAGTGAAGTCAGTTGTGGGGGAGAATGATGGATGTCATCTTTTCGTAGGCTAGATGATTCTGTTCTGTTGTCCATTTATTATGCTGTAACCATCTCTCCCCAAATCCATCCGCCCCAAAAAGAATCACAATCAGGATGTTACTATGCTGATCTCTCCTCCACGGGAACAAACGCTCGTGAACAGACTGTCACTGGGCACAGTTGCCCTGAACATAGACAGGAAGTGTGTTCCTCACCCTGATCCAATAAGGCAACTTTGGAACTTCCATAGAGAATATGCTTCAGTAATTAACTTATACAAATTGACAAACTTCTAAATGCAGTTTTATTTGCTATAAAACAAACATTTTTTTTACATATTTTGGCCGCAGTCCAAAACCAAAAGTGATAATTACTATGACCTTATTCATTAAGACTTAATGAGTCAGGTTCGAATGAACATGACATTGGCTGCGAGATGTGGCGGAATGGGGACAGTGGCTGCGGAAACTGGGGAGTACATGATATTGCCCAGTCATCATCACTCTTTCTCACAGACAGAGCTGAGAGTTGGGGTCCATTACACCTACCACACATTCTCCGCTCTTCTCTGGACTCCATCGCCTCACTTTACATAACTGAGCACTTTTTTGCCTCACTATGAACTCCTGTTCCCAGCACATTTTTCTGGCAATAGTCTCTCAAGAGTTCATAAAGCCTTCCCCTCAGCATTACAGACTGAAAATATCCTGTGTCAATTAATATTGGAACCTCATTACAATTACTCCTGGCCTATGTGAATAAACTTTACCCTTCTATATAGATATTTTAACGCAGATTCAGCATGTCCACTGATCATATTGTACACTCTGAGGCAGTTGCCTAACTCCCCCTATGCTTTTTGTGACTAGTTCAACGAAACTTTCAGGCTTGTCTTGTTATCCTACAGCTGGTTTTCTCCCAGCTCACCAACACTGTGAATTTGTGTGGCCCACTTTATTACAATGAAAACACCATAGTATTTAAACTTCTTTGTCCCCCTCAAGGTTTTCTTTATTACCGTGGTAAATTATCCTTACATTCTACACTGTGATCTACCTTTCCCTTTGCACGTGAGGATATCTCTTTGCTCCAATTTCTGTCCCTCAGAGACCAGAACTGGTTCTGGAAAGCAAATCAAGTTTATGGACCAGTTCATAATAATCAGCCATTTCAGCACCTAGTCTTGCTGTTTGCACTGTCTTCTCTTCCACCTCAGTTTGCATTACTTCAGGCAGTGAATTTTTGAATTCCTGCAAATACTAACCTCTCTAGGGGCATTAAAGCTTTGCCTGAATTTTAAAGCTCTTATCCAACTATCGAAATTAGTCTGTTTGATTCTTACAAACTCAGTGTAGGTTTGACAAGAATCCTCATTAGATTCCTGAAAGGTTGCTTATGTTGACTTAATGATTTTAAAAAATCTCTTCAGACTCCCCAGATACCTCCTCTGATAGGGATGTGAAAACCTCACCAGTACTACCGACAAGTTTCGTTTGGATCAACAAAACACACATTGCCTCTGGCCACTGCATTTGTTGAGCCAACTTTTCAAATGAAACGAAAAGGTGATTCACATTCTCCTCATCAAGTTAAGGCAATGCTTGAACATAAACAAACAAATTCTCACTCGGCTTCTGACTACCAGGGGTTGCTCGTCTGTTATGGATGAGGCTAGACTACTCAAAACATTCTTTTGCAAGCAGCCAACAGCATAACTTTGCAGTTTGTTTTGGTAATTATCCAATGAAAATTACCCGCAGTAATTTAGCTAGGGTGACTACTAGATTTTAAATCAGAGAAAAACGTTATTCACAAAATTACACAATGAAACACAATGAACAGAATAATGAACCCCTACAGAATTCAACCTATCCAGCTAGACTTAATTATGCTATTCCAAATACACACAATAGTCCCAATAATCAAACTGACTTGAAATAACGTCATAATGGAATGCATGTTTCCAGGTTGAAGTTAAATGGCAGAAAAGAAAGAGAGAGTTTCCACACAGCTCCCAGTTGAAATTCCCAGTTCAAGACTCAACTGAAAACTGCTCAGCTCAGCTCAACTCAGCTAGCTCAGCTAAAAGAGCTGATAACTCCCCGTTCATTACGCAAGTCACTTCGAAAGCTAAACCACTTTGGCCATTAGTTTCATCTGTTTACATATAAATAAAAGGCCTCTGAATATTCCTTTCATGTCTGTATCAAACCAGACTGATCATAGCCTGACCCCGTTTTATTGATGCTCTGAAAGACATCAAGGCATAGTCTACTTGAGCCAATGAACAGCTTTTAGCAAAAAAGAAGGATTGGTTTGTGACAGAGAAGACAGGCTAGTGTTCTGTGTGGAGGTCAGAAGCTGGTGAGAATAGCTAATACTGTCAGAATGTGGCTGATGACAGATTTGTGAACAACATGACGTTCAATGTAAAGTCACACACCAACTGTACATCCAGCCAGTGAGAGTTCATTCAGAACCTGGAGCTCTCTCTCTCAACCAACATGGGGGCTCCATAGAGCTCTGTAAATTATCATAGAGTCATAGAATCCTATAGCACAGAGACAGGCCATTAGCACAAAATGGTTCATGCTGATCAAAATGTCCATCCATGTTAACCCCATTTCCCTGCACTTGATCCATATCCTTCTAAACATTTTCTGATATTATATTTGTCCAAATGTGAAGACACATATCATGGAAAACATGGTATATCTAATGCTATACGTGTTTTATTTTGAAAATAATGAGTGTTGATTGATAACACTCCAGTGTTAATGCAATCACGTTTTTCTTCTTTTTGTAGCGTTACAGATTAAACACTTATTTCCTTCACACTCCCCACATGGTACCATCACTGCAGGCAATTGTCTGGTGAAACTCCATTACACTGTCTCTCTGTAGCAAAGAGATCATTGATTATAAATGAAAGAAAATAATGTCTCAAGTACACTCCGCAACTGCAGGACGGTGTCTTCACTCTTATAAGTTAATCATTTTATAATGAACGATACTACTCATTATTATGCTGATTACTTGCTGAGTCATAGAGTCATAGAGATGCACAACATGGAAACAGATCCTTCGACCGACCCGTCCATGCCGGACAGATATCCCAATCCAATCTAATCCCACCTGCCAGTACCCGACTGCTCTGTAGGGATTCTGTTAGTGCCTCATGATCAAGGACATCCAGCTCCTTTTCATCAAGAGCACTTCCCATCATCTCGCCTTCTCATAAATGCAAAATGAGAACGATTGCACTTTTTGCCAATCATTTATTTGCCTTATGAAGCAAAGTCACACCAACAACAACATCACTATTGCCATTGGAGTTGATTGGAGATACTGAGGCGGCGATGATCCAGCTGTATTATCTCTGAGTATGAATCCAGGGAATCAGGTAATGACCCAGACACCGGATCCAAATCCCACAATGGCAAATGTTAGAAATTGAATTCAATAAAATATCAGGAATTAAGAATCAAACGAAACAATTAAACCATTGTCGATTGTCCTACCTGGCACCCTCATACCCTTCAGGAAAGGAAATCTATCTTCTTCAGCTGGTCGGGCTTGCATGTGACCCCAGACCCACAGCAATGTGGTTAACTCTCAGCTGCAGTTTGAAATGGCCAAGCCAGCCACTCAGTTATATCAGTCACTTCAAAACCTCAAAGAAATGAAACCACATGGACCTCAGCACTGACGACTTACAGCCCACGGACTGCAGTGGGTCAGGAAGGCAGATAAACAAAACCATCTCAAGGACAGTGAGGGAAGGAAATTAGATACTGGCCCAGCATCCCATGAATGAATAAAGGAAGATAATCCCACTCAGGGAAGAGAGAAAAACAGACATAAATAACTTTAATCAGGGACTTTGACATATACCTTACATGGTCATGATTATCAGTAATATGGGAACAGGAGAAACATAAGTAAGGTTTAATTTCATTTATTATTTCCATCCCAGCTGATCATCAACAATCTCTTTGCTTCTTTCTCTCTATCTCTCTCTTTCTCCATCTATTCAACTCAGTCCTTCTCCCTTTCATAACAGATGTCGGTGTCACTAACTTCGATCACGCTATTTCCCAACTGTGTTCAGTTCTGATGTATGGTCATTAGAATCGAATTGCCAATTCTATTTTTCTCTCTACCCGAGGGGGCTGCCAAATCTGCTCAGTTTGTCTGGCACTTTCTCGTTCTTTATTGTTTCTGATCTGTTGCATCATTCTTTCCTTTATTTAACCTTTAATTTTGTTATTACTTGGAATGTCTGCATCACAGGCAGGGGCAGCATTTTTTGACCTAACCAAATGTCATTTACTGTGAAGTCATTCTTTCAGGCAGTACAGAACCAAGCACATTGCTGTGGGACTCACATCAATCTTAAGCTAGACCAGATAATAACGCAATTTCTATTTACCAAAGGACATCAGTGAAATAGATAAACGTATGAACAAAATGCTGGAAATGTTATGGTTGTTATTTCCAATTCCTGTCTTTTGTATTTACTTTCTGACATCGTCTGTGGTAGGATGTGGAATATCATCTTTCTGTGTAATAGCCTGTGCATCTGAATTACATTTCTTCCAACATTACTGCGCTGAGAGAGTGTTTCTGTCATTAAGTTATTTTATAGACAAGAACAAAGTTGCGATCGAAATATTGGCAACGGAAAGAGTGCTTAAAGGGGAGGTGGAATCATAATGTCTGAATTTTACCAAAGCATAGATTGGTTTATTAAGCGTCAGCATTGAAGCCAAGATGGTGACTGGGCATATAATACAGCTGGTAGTGGATAGGTTTTGTGATGGACAGAATACTGAGACACAAATGAATTCTATTTATTTAAATTCGGTATTGTGAACAGTCTCGTTCTCAGATGTTTGTGAGGGCGGGAGTGTGGGCGGTTCTGAAATTTGTGGTTAATCAATGGAATTTGCATTTGAAACTGAAGACAATAGTTTCTGTCTTTGTCAAATATAGATAACAGAAATAGCAAAGAAGTTCACCGTGTTTGAAGAGATTAATAAATGGATAGAGATGAAGAAACTTACCAGGAACACCAACAATAGCGAGGATAGGATAGTAACCCGCCTGGATAATCAGCAGTGCAGCCCATATCCGAGTTGTTAATGTTGACCAAGACCAGGAAAAATAGAAAAGACCCAAGGATAAATCCCTGTCCATTGTTGCAGCATTCCAGTCGCATGTTCTCAGATTCTGATCCATGAATGGATCATTCCAGACTATTCTCAGATGTTTAAATCTCCTTCTTCTGTCTCTGCAGCTGCTGATCCCTTTGAGCGCTGGAGTTAATGCATCTGCTGCTATAATGGCATAAACCATTGCAAGAGACCCCTTACTAATAGGAGATGGAAAGCATCCAGTGGCATAGCTAGGATCCATGGAGACTAGCATCACTCACAGTCACTGAACAAACAGCTCTATTTAACCTCTTTCAGGAAGGTTCCTTCAGTTCAGAAAAACTACTGGGCTGGATTGAATGTTGGCACGTTGGCTATTGATCACTTTCCCATTGATCACGTTTCCCATCACCCATTGCTCTCGTGAAGTGAGTAGTGAGGGAGAATGATGCATGTTTTCTTATCGCAGGCTAGATGATTCTGCTGCGTTGTCCATTTGCAATACTGTAACCGGCTGAACCTCGTACCTCCACCACCCTCAAAAACCACAATCTACATGCTGTTACCGTGCAGATCTCTCCTCGACTAGAATAGGCACCAGCCAATATGTTTACAGTGGATATATTTGCACTGCAATGCATAGGAAATGTGAATTTGCCTGGGCATTCCTTTAATTGGTCTAATAAGGCAATTTTGTATCTTCAACATTCAATGTGCTTTAGCACTTTTTAAAATATAAACTCACAAACACCTTAACACACTTTACTATGTACAGGTTTCTTCACATTCTCCTCATGGTAACATCATGCCAGGGTTTAGTCTGGTGAAACCCCTTTGCTGATTAAACCCGTACACAATACATCTAACAGTCTCTCAACAAAACACTATCATTGGGAAAGATACATTTACTTTGGTACTTTAATCATTTTGCATGACCAGCCAAATCTCATTTACTTCCTGCTGTGTAAAAAATCTATTTGTGACTTATGACAAAGGTCTGTTTCAACAACAGCATTTCCCAAAATCTCACTACTTAATGAACATAAACGTGAATGATGATATTTGTTGTTCATATCTGAAATATCTTGCAAAGAGCTACTGGCCAAACACTGATCCTTCTGACACCCCAAAGCCTTCACTCCAGATAATTATACTACTCTCTCCACTCTCTCGATTATCCAACTTTTACTACATTCCATGTATTCCATCCCTACCAACCCATGGACTTTAACATTCTCTACTCACCTCTATTCAACCATGTCAACCGTCTTTTGAAAATTCAAATACTTCATTTCCACTGGTTCTCAATTGTCGATGTCACAATGGACAACCTGCACAATATCCAACAGGTTTATCAAAGATCAAGATCACTTCCCATTCCTGAATCCAGATTGACTCTTCCGAATCATGACATAATTTTCCAAGTGTCTAGTTGTCACATTCCTTACAAAAGGGTAAATTGTTTTTCTTACAGCTTACATCAAGCTAACCACTGTTTAGTTTGTTGTTTGCTCTCTCCGTCCTGTTTTAAATATTTAAGTTTACAATCGCTGCTTTCCAGTCTGGAGGATCCTTTCCAGAATCTAACCAGCTTTGAAGAATAATCAGTAATTCTTTCACTAGCTCTCCTGCCACCTCCTCAATACTCTGGTATGTAGCCCATCAGATGCAGCATAATACCAATCTTAAATTCAGTGAGGTTGTGAAAGACATACCTTTTATTAATTCTAATTTTCTGCTGTTCCCCATTTTCACCAGTCACTCTGTTCCCCTGTATTTCTGGAAGTTTCTTTCTGTATCTTCCTCAGGGAGATGGACACAATATGTTGCTCTCAGCGTACAGATTGGTTCTGTCAGCCAGTGAATATCTCGGAGGACTGCACTCCAGTGATGATGGATATGTTACTCAATCCTGCCTGGAAAGTTCCAGAATTAATCCAGTCGAATTCGTGGTGAACATCTGCACAGTTCTGTCACAGGTGTGAGGCTACACAGTATACTGAAGGAGGGGACACAGCTCAGTGACCACCTCAATTTTGAAACAAATTGGTTTCATACCTGACTCCTGGTCCAACTTAAACAAATGTCCCGGGAAATCCCAGGAAAGATATTGCACTGTCCTGCACCACCCGTTTGATAGAGAGTCCCTTCTGTGGTGCCCCATCTCCATTTGTTTACCATGGACCCAGACACTCTGTAAATGCAGTGTACAGAGTGGGGTCACCAGACCCAGCAGCTGACAATACAAACCCGAGATAAGCATCCACAGAAACTCCATTGATTTTCCAATGACAGGAACAAGTCAATTCCCCACACGGAACGTGCACGCGCTCAGTGTTGGAAACTATTTCCACTCCTGAGTTTCTCTTCCTGGCTGAGAAAGCCATTACATCTCTGCACACTCCCACACTAACAGTTTCTGTCTCCAAAGAAGTAGTTGACATGTAACATTACCTTTCTCTACATCTCAGCAACTACAAGGGCAGCACCTGTATTGCTAATGGATTTGATCATCACACTCAGAGAAGAGAGGTACAGAGAACCTAACTCACTTTAAACAGGGACAAATCTAAATGGATGCAATATTCAGGAATATGGGAAAACGGGGAAATGTGAGAATAGCTTGCCATTTTGTTTTCCTTTCAGTTCATCATCAGAAATCCTTTTGCTCACTTTTCATTTCTTTTCCTCTCTTTTTCTGGCCATTTCTCCACCCATTCGATTTAAACCTGCCCCCCATCTCTCTCTCCAAACTAACCATCCATGATCCCAGGATAAATAATATTATTGCCCAGTTTGCTTTCAGTTGTGACACAGGGTCACTGGACTCAAACGGTTGTCTGCATTTCTCCTGACAGAGGCTGCCATACCTGCTGAGATTCTCCAACACTTTCAGACGATGGAGAATTTTATTTTCGATCTGTAGCACCCACCGTTCCTTGGTTTATTTCACCTTTCATGCTGGTGTTTCTCGGGATGCCAGCATCACGGGCAAGGGCAGCATTTGTTGTCCATCACTAATTGTCTGTGACTACGCGGCCATTTGTCAAGTCAAAATGGAACCCACAATGTTGTTGTGGGTCTGAAGTCCCACTGAGTTCAGACTGGGTAATAATGTTAAGTTTCTTTAGCAAAGACATTCAGGGAAATAATAAAAATAAATCTTAACGGTTTCTGGTTTCCATGAGTGGAATTACGTTTCATTCCAATTTTTTCATTCGAATTTAAACTCTGTCATCGGCTGTGGTAGGATTTTAAACACTGCCTTGGAGTCACAACCCGTGCCTCTGAATTACCCGTCTAGTTACATGATCATTCTGATACATAGTCCTTATTGCCTAGTCCGTATTCTCTAGTTCCTGCCAGAGGGAGATGGCGGGGAAATCAGTTTAAGTACCAACAATCATAAGGACTTTGGGGAATAAAGCGAAAGGGAGATTGAGAGACAATTTCATGTAAGATCACAGGTTTCAGAATGCTGAAATGAAGACATTTCGACATCATCCTGCAACATGAGCCAGTATTCCTAGGAATGATAGGTGAAGGGGATATTGGCATCAATAAAGATGAGAGAGAGTTTTAGATGAACATTTGTTCTGCAACTTTGTAACTGGGTGTGGGGTCATCAGAGTCTTCGACTCATTGGGCTGTATCTAACAATAGTTTGTCACAGTGACATGTTTATTGAGTGTGACAGAGGGATTGTCTGTACCAGACTGAACTAGTTTCATGGTGCTATCTTATCGAACTCACCACGTTAACTACTCACTCAATCTCATAGTGTTCCTCGCATTCAATGCCACTCCAATTCTCCAACCCAACATGGCTGGAGGGACTCACCATCGCACTGATGCCCCGGCTATTCTATAATCACTGACACTTGTGCTATCTTTCAAACCCCAATGGGCACACTGTTGTACTTCCTCAGTTTGGAGCCACCCTGCACAGGTGACCCCGAGCATGACAGACAACACCACGATTTTTCAACAGGGGCACAGTGGTCCTAGTGGATGGGCTAGTATGGGGTGTCCAATCTCTTCTGAGAGGAGGCCTAAGCATGGTCTGAGCTCACCACCCAGCTCAGTGCAGTACCTGCGGTCTTTCTCTCTCTCCCTCACACACATGCACACACTTTAATATGAATTCCAGGTCGTGTTCCAAAGAATTCCCATTTTCAGGTATAGGAACTTTCAGCCATTCAACCTCCTGGGTTCGTGCAAAAATATGCACTTATTTTATATCCAATCACAATTAGTAATTCTGGCTATTTCACCTTGTCTCACTTTATTGTATTCAGCCAAAAACTGCTTCTAAACACTTGTCCTGTTATGAAATACAATTTTGAGCAGAGAACGTTTTATCCTCAGCTGTTAACTTGACCTTTATCTGAATTGTCCCATTTTCCTTGTTATGAAAGTTTCTCTTGCCCTTTGCCTGTGCCTGTTTCTGTCTGTAACAGTTACACTGTCTCCCACTCAGTTGGCTGGAAGGCTGGTTTTTGATACAGAGAGAGGCCAGCAGCGCAGGTTCAATTCCCCAACACTGACAGAGTTTACCATGAAGAGGACGCTCTTTCAACAAAGGGCAATCTAGCATGGCCAAACCACTCTGAGCTGCACATCTCTGTACTCTGGGAGGAAACTGGAGCATTAGGAGGGAATCCACACAGATATGTGGAGAATGTTCAAACTCACCTGAGGTTGGAATTGAACCCAGCTCCTTGGTGATGTGCGGCCTCAGTGCTAACCACATATCCATCAAATTCCTCAGTTGGTTCTGTTAATTACTTGTAGCTGACTGAAGAAATCCAAATGGCTTGTTCTGATAACTGAACCTGACGCAGTCTTAGACCTTTACCATCGGTCATATTGCCAACCTGGTTACATTCAAAATTTATGGTGAGCAGTGGAGGAGTGGGTCTAGAAATGAAAACAGTGACACCCTCCAACCTCAGTCAGAACCGGAATGAGGAGAAATTCACGAAGTGAGAATTCATTCAAGTGGGAATTCTCTCACCCAGAAGATTGGGAGGGCTGAATCTTCATATTATATCGAGGCTGACTTTGTCTGATTTCCCATAGACAGGTGAATCAGGGATCATTGTGAAATCAGAGAAAAGTGCAGCTGGGAACACAATGAGATGAATCATGACCTTATTGACTGGTGGAATAGTGTCAAAGTGCCGAATGGCCCAGTTGTGTCTGTCAGCCCTATGTTCTGATGTTCCATTCAGCCCTTCGGTCCTGCTGTGCAGGAGCAGATTAAGGCCACTTCGATGGTTTGGTGTAGTTTGGCAAATGTATTGGAAAATCCAGGTTGGGTCAGGCAGTGACCCCTTTCCCCCAGTCCCTCTTTTCAGGCTTCTCCTCTCTGTAACTTCTGCTCCTGATGTAGGTCATGTTATAGGCACAGATTCGTATTGAATACAGCCCCCATGCCTGACCCAAGGTCAACTCAGACAAATCCTCTGCTGTCTGAGAATGCAACAATTTACATCTTGAGGTCCAGGAAAACAATTATTTTCCAAAAACATAAATAAGAACGTAAGAAATAGGAACCTGCGCTGTCATTCAAGAAGAACATGGCGGATCTACTCCACTGTTTAACTCCATTTTCCTGCTAACCCCTTGCATCCCTCAACTCACTGAAATGTCACAAACCAATCCATCCATCTGTAAATACAATCTGTGAGCCAACCTCCACAACTCTCGGGTTAGGAAATTCCAGCCATTCACTACCTGCTGAAAGATGATATTTCTTTACATCTCAGTTTGAAATCGATATTCCTTATTCTGTATCTACATCCCTGACTTCGAGACTCTGCCCTGGTGTGGAACCACATTCTTAATACCGACCTTGTCAAGCCCCCTCTGTATCTTGTCCGTTTCAGTAATGACACCCTCATTCATTTAAACCACAATGAATAATTGCCTCAGCATTTTTGATGTATTCAAAAGTTCAATCATTTCATCCCAGGGACCAGTCTAATGAACCAACATTTCCGCATCAACATGCTGACGTTATGTTTCATACACAGAAACACACCACTCCATTGTACTGTTCCTTTTTGGGAGTTCTCTCCATTTAATAACAACCTGCATTATGGTTGTCAGTGTCATCGTCAAATTCAAATGTATATTGCACTCAGCTCCCGCCGTCAGGAGCTGAGTGCAGCTCTTGCAAGCATCTCTTGTCATCAGACTGATATTTGTGGTAATCCAGTAGATACTTGCTTTTCGTAAAGTTCGATGAGGCGTGACTCTCCGATTTTTAAGTGTTTACCAAGTGTTATCCCATGCTCATGCATTATCCACCATACTATGAGCTTCTGTCTTGCGTAAGAACCTTTATTTAGTGATATCTTGTGGCAAATCTCTGGAAAGCCTCGTGTCTACCAGTCCTCCTTTATCAAATCCACTTGTTACATTCTCATGGATTTCCAGAAAAAACTTTGCATGATTTTACAGGCAAAATATAGTTCGCCTTTAACAAGACCATGCTGACTCTGTGTGAAGCTTTTCTAAATGATCTGAAGTCCCTTACTTCATAACAGATTCTCACAGATTCCCAGTAATAATGACTAGGCTAAGTGGTTCCTGCTTTCAGTCTCACTCGTTTCTTGAAGACAGGCGCAACATTGGAGGGTCTCCAGTTTCACTGGAACACTCCTTTAATCCAGAGAGTTATGGAGTATTTCACACTGTGCCACCAGCCACTCTGGGATCACTTCTTTTAAAACCAGCTATGAATTGCTGATGACCTGCTTACCCTTGGTCTTACCTGTTTGAGAAATGCCTTGTTCCTTCTGTTAGAGACTTCCCTCCTATTACTATTCTGTGTGTACCATTGAAATATTTACAGCACCTTCCCTTGTGAGGAACGATGTAAAATACTGGTGTAAATTATCTGTCTGTTCCCTGTATCCAGTTCCCCAGTCACACCCTCCAAATCTCCTCAATATACTTTCCTGACTTTCTTTATACCAAAGATCACACACATCTCTTTTACTCTTCTCTGTTACATGGAAAAGCTCGTGCTGCTTGTTTTTATATTTCTTGCCAATTTGCTTACATCACATCTTTTCTTCCTTTCCTTCACTTTCTATATTCATACAATCATATCGCGCACAAACACACTCTTTGGTCCAACTTGTTCATGACGGCCAAGTTTTCCAAACAAAACTATTCCCGTCAGCTTGCATTTGGCACATATACCTCTAAACGGTTCGCATTTATATGTTTGTCCAAATGTCTTTTAAATGTTGGAGCTGTACCTGCATCTGCCAGTCTTCCTCTGGCAGCTCATTCCATAAACACATCACCCTCTGCGTGAAAAAAAAGAAGTTCCCTCTTCCTCCCTTTTAAATCTTCCCTCTTCCAGCATAAACCAATGGCTCAATGATTTAATTTTCCTATCCTGTGGAAACGATCTTGGCTTTTCAACCTGACCATGCTTCCCCTGATTTTGTAAATTTCTATAATGTCACCCCTCAACCTCCTACTCTCCATCTCATACTAACTTCAAGAACAAGCATTGCAAGTTAAGCACTGTAAATTTGAAACAATGTTAAAAGTGACGGGTAAACAGCCCTCGGCCCAAACCTCGTACTGTCATTTGCTTTCTTCTTTATGTTACAATACTAAGGCAGCATGAAAATCTTACTAGTGCCAATAAGCCGGCAAGCACCTGAATTCCTTTGTCTGATTCCTGTGATGATTTCTACAGTGAAAATGTATCTCAGGCCATATCTATGTAATTCTACATGTTCAACATTCTCCCTCCTGGCCTCCATACGACTTTATGTGGTTGTGTTTTCTTTATCTTGCACTCAATAGAGAGAATCCCTATCTTCATTCTCATCTTAATTTAAACTCATTTTATATCACGTTCTCGTTCACTACAGCTAAAAGCCTGTTCATCTGTTGTCACACCCTCAGTTCCCTGTCACCTACCCCCCACCTCTGGCAAGGAACTAAAATGCCGAGTTTCCAATTCTTTTCAGTTCTGAAGAAGTGTCCATTGGACCTGCTTAGTTTCGTCAGCAATTTGTGTTTTTCAGCATTATCCAAAGATGTGTGTTAAATCTGCTCAAAAGCTCTGTCCATCACAAAGTGCTGTACATTGGGAAGGGAACAAAAACGCAAAGTGCACAGGTTCATTGGCTCTGAAACGACATAAGGCTGGCATCACTGACACGACAGAGGTCTTAATCATGGTCAGGGAGAAAAACAGAGGAAAAACATTCACTTCAAATATAGAAGATGGTATGACTGGAAAGAAAATGATTCAGATTAATATGTTAAAGTATCTGAGTAATGTAACAAATTGGAGGTGTGACATCAGGGTGAGACCCTCAGCAGAATGAGATTATGAAACTGGATGTGCTCTCACATCAGAAACCAGGTTAGGTTACTGAGTACAGGGCTAATGGGTGAATGGGTCTCGGTGTGAACTGGGGGGAAGTCAGTAGAATTGATTTGCAGATATTGTACCTCATACTGGGTTGTCATGTGATGCTGTAGGTCTCAGCAGCAGCCGCAGCAGAATTGCATTCAATCACAATCCATAACTTTTCCCCCAGGATAATCCATCACTCCACCATTATCATCAAGCCGAGTGATGGTTCAGTGCCAAACATGCCAGAGTCAGAACCATGTGCATCGAAACCTGATGACAACCCACTAAAGCTACCACACTTGACTGGTTACATTACAAACAGCAGAACTACCATGTGATGGAGAGAATGAAATTATCCCAAAACAAACTGATATGATCGAAACTCTACAGTCAAGCCACATCCAGTCATCAATGTCGATGGACTATTAAACAACTTACAGTAGGAGAGGACTGCACAAATATCCCTAGCCCTGCACATCAGTGTACAAGACAAGGTTGTAGTATTTGCATGGGTCTGCGTGGGTTTCCTCCGGGTGCTCCGGTTTCCTCCAACAGTCCAAAGATGTGCGAGTCAGGTGAATTGGCCATGCTAAATTGCCCGTAGTGTTAGGTAAGGGGTAAATGTAGGTGTTTGGGTGGGTTGCGCTTCGGCGGGTCGGTGTGGACGTGTTGGGCCGAAGGGCCTGTTTCCACACTGTAAGTAATCTAATCTAATCTAATTCTCAAAATATCGAGTCATAAAATCTGGTGCCAGTAATATTGCCCTTGAATCTAATGTCCATTGTAAACATCTGTTCCTTCCCCAATGTACTTTCAGGAAGTGAATCTCCCGTGCTTCCTGGTCTGGCCTACATCTGTCTCCAGACACACAGACATGTGATAAACTCTACAATGGTCTCTGTAACGGCCAAGCAAGATACTCAATTGTATCGAATTGCTCTGAGTTCTTAAAGGATAAAACCAGACAGAACACCAGCAATGAGCTTTCATCCGGACAGATGCTGCCTTCTGAATGTTTAAGAGCTTGTGACAACAATGACAGAGCTTTCCCGCACACTGCACAGAAACATCAGGAAGGGAGCAAGACATTAGACACTTTTAGCTTTCCCCGTTCTAGTTCATGGAGACAAGTTCACTTTTATAACCCTAGTTAATACATTCTTCTGAAACTGATCAATTCCTGTCTTATGCTGCTCAATGATTGACCGTCCAACCTATACAATCACAGAAGCACTGGCTCTGTAGTGTCATAAATACAGCACGATCTACATTAGTCCCACTTTCCGATACGAGGCCCATACCATGGCACTTCAAGGGCACGATCATGTATTTGTTGATGGTTGTGAGGTTACCTGTGCCAACTGCCCTCTCAGGAAGTGCATTCCTGACCCCAACAGCCTCTGGATGAAAACCAATCCTTAAATCCTGAATAAACATCAAACCCTTCACTTTAAAATGGTACTCCCTTGTTCTTCGCCGTTTGACTGAAAAGAACAGCTGCTGTCTATCCATGCTGTCCGCGCCCCTGGTAATCTTATCCTTCTGAAGCACATCCCTCTCAGCCTTCAATGCTTCAAAGTAAACAACCTGGGCTGAACTACTCCATCCAAGGGAACATCCTGGTGAATCTCTACTGCACCCTCTCCAGTGCATTCACATACTTCCTGTAATGTGGCTCCCAGACCTGAACATAATATTTCATTTGGCCTAACCAAATTTCCACATAGCCCTTATAATCTGTGCCTCCATGAATAAAGGCTATGTTGATGGTCGCTATGCTTTGTCAACTTCTGCATTAACCTGTTTAATCACATTCAGGTATATGTGGAGAAGCACTCTCTGAGCTTCCTACTGTGCTTCTATTCATTGAGTCCTCCACTGTCTGGTTGCTTCTTTCAAAGTACATCACCTCATATTTATCAGGGTTACATTCTATCGGCCATTGATCCACCCGTTTCATCATTGCATCTGTATCTTTCTGTAATATAAGACCATCCTCCTCACTGCCAACTAACCAGCCAAACTTTGTGTCAAACGCAAACTTATTTATCACACTCACTCTAACCCAATCCAAATTCACAGCTGCATCATTTATGAATACTACAAATAATAAGGTTAAAAATCACACAACACCAGGTTATAATCCAACAGTTTTATTCGCAGGCACGAGCTTTCGCAGCGCTGTTTCTTCATCACGTGATTATGCTCTTCGAAATGTCGTGCTTAAATAAACAGCTGGACTATCATCTAGTGTTCTGTAAATTTTTAACTTTGCCCAAGCCAGTCCAACACTGGCATCTCCGAATCACAAACAATATGGGACACAGCACTGATCCCTGTGGTACACGATTGGATACTGGTCTCCAGTCAAACAAACAGATTTCTACCAGCAGACTTTCTGTCTCCTACAACTAAGTTGATTTAGATACAACTTGGCAAATTACTAATGAGTCCTACCTGTTCCTTGGTTATTCTGCTCCACTTGACGTACCTGTAGAATATCTGGGGATTCTCACTAATCCTTCCTGCCAACAGGTTTCCATGACACTGTGTTCGTCAGTCTCCTTCAAATGAAGAATTGCCTTCTTATTGCAGTCTGAAATGGTCTATCCTTTACCTGAAATAATTTGCCTTAAATGTAGAGTAGACAGCCAGAGAAAAATCCTGTTTATTTCCAACTTGTCATATGTTTAGTGATTTCTCTAAATTTCACTATGATCATCTCTCATTCTTTGAAACTGCAAAGAACACAGGCCGAGTTTCCACACCAGGCAATCTCACCATCTGAGTGATTAATCTCGAGAATGTCCATTGCACACCCTCCGTGGCCATTATATTCTTTCTCAGATTGGTTCACCAACACTGGACTCAATACTCTATGTACAGTTTCATTAGCAAGCTGTGAAACTGCTTCAGCATGACCTTCCGACTATGTTCTGATTCTCTTAAATGAAGGCGAACCTGACATTAACTTTTCACTTTTATATATTCCTCCAATTACCATTCACGTTATTTATGAATTCACTGCATGAGTTCTCATACAAAAATCCTTCTGAAAATCAAAATACGCCATTTCTATTTTCCAATAAACAAGTTCAAGTCATTCTGAAGTTTGTCAAAGATGAAGACTCTGCCAGATTCTGTCAGTGCATATTGATTCTCTCCAATGTTGTTGTTAATTTCTAAATATCCAATATCACATCCTACATAATAGGTTTCATCAGCTTCGCTACAGATGTCAAGTTAATTGGTCTGCAGTTCTCCACATTATCTCTTCTTCCCTTTGCAGATGCTTGAATCCCTTCCATTTATCTCCAATGCTTGGAACACATTTACTAACTTCCAGCCTCTGCAGAATGTACAGGAAAATAAAACAGTCATCGACAGCACAGGTAATGTGTCTATTGCTGATTTATTTCTAATATTTTGATACGAAGTACAACTGGCTCATTAGACTTAGCAATTCTCAATCCAGCGACAATACTACTATGCTAGCCTTCAACTACTACCTTGTTACTGATATGAATTGACTTTCTGTCTTTAGTTCCACAAGTTCCATGTGATCATTTGGTGTTACTCAGCGATTTTATGGATCTTGCTCCTTGATGACAGATGCAAAGGAACTGGTTATTTTCTTGGCCATTTCCCTTTTCTCCTCAATAACCTCCCCTCTCCTGATTACAAAATTCCACATTTGACCCTGCTTTTATTTTGTTTTCTTTGCAATACAGATTGTAGATTTATGTAATCTTTGTGTTCTTCTTTCACAGAATCATTAAAAGCCCACAGTGCGGAAAAGGCCTTTTTGGTCAGCAAGTCCACCCTGCCGCTCCGAAGAGTAACCACCCAGACCAATTCCCATCCAATTCTACATTTTGCGACCTAATCTACACATTCCTGAATACTTTGCACAAATAAGCATGGCCAATTCACCTACCCTGTAATTCTTTGGACTATGGGAGGAAACCGGAGCACCCAGAGGAAACCCATGCAGACACGGGGAGAATATGCAATATCCACACAACCAAATTTCTCAGAATTCACTGGTTGCCACAATGTCTAAAATTCTCCTGAGCTCACTTCCTATGATTAATATAATCTTTAAGTTATTATGTTAACCTTCATAAAGTCACTTGCCCTTTCTTTGGTGATTCTACCTTAAAGAAATAGACATATTTTTCAGACAGTGCAGGATTTCTCCAGATCTCCGGGTCCTGACCAGCTGTATCCAAGAACACAGCAAGAGGCGAGAGAAGATATTGCGGGGGCCCTGGCTGATCTTTTTCCATCACCGCTGTCCACGGGGGAGGTCCCAGAAGACTAGAGAGTCGTGAACGTTGTGCCCTTGTTCAAGTAGGGCGGCGAAGAAGAACCTGTGAACTATAGACCAGTTAGCTTAACAACTGTGACATGTAATTTCCTTGAGAAGGTTCTGAGAGATAACATATGCATGCATTTGAAAAGACCCGGTTTCATAAGGAGCAGTCAGCACTGCTTTGTACATAGGATATCATGGCTCATATTGCTTTCGCGTTTTTTTGAGGAAGGGACCTCAAAAGGTGGTAGTTGGTAGACGTAGTCTATTTAGGTTTCAGAAAGGCCTTTGATAAGGTTCCACATGATAGGCTGCTCTGAAAGGTTCGATGGCATGGAATTCAGGGGGATCTGGCAAATTTGACACTCAATGGGCTTGATGGGAGAAAGCAGAGGCTAATACTGGAAGGATGCTTATTGGACTGGAGGCCTGTGACGAGTGAAGTGTCTCAGGAATCGGTGCTGGGCCTATTACTGATTTTTATCTATATCAATGTGTTGGATAAAAATGTACAAAGCATGATTAGTAATTAGGATGATGACAATAAAATAGGCAGTACTGTGAACAGTGAGAAAGATTATTAGAAATTGCTGCAGGACCTTTATCAGCTGGAGAAGTGAGCCGAGAAATGGCAAATAGAGATTAATATAGATATGTGTGGGGTGATGCATTTTGGAAAGTCAAATGCAGTTTGGAGTTTCATGATGCATGTTAGACCCCGAAGGAGTGTAGGGGAACAGAAGGACCTTGGAGCTCGTGGTTCTCTGAAAGTAGTTGCACGTAGACACGGCAGTGAAAAAGGCTTTTGGCACACTGGCCTTCATCAGTCAGGGCATTGAGTACAGAAGCTGGCGAGGTATATTGCAGTTGGACAGGACGCTGGTGAGGTATGCGCTTGGAGTATTGTGTTCGGTTTTGTTCACTTTGCCATAGGAAGGATGTGATTAAACTGGAAAGAGGACAGAAGAAATTTACAAGGATGTTGCCTGTACTCGACGGTCTGAGTTGTAGGGAGTGTTTGGACCGGCCAGAATATTTTCCTTTTAGTGTAAGAAACTGAGGGGTAATTGTATAGAAAAGTATAAAATCATGAGATGCATAGATAAGGTGAATACACTCCTTCTTTTTGCTAGTTTGGGGAATCAAGGTCTAGAGGACTTCAGGTTAGAGGTGAAAGAATAAAAAGGATCCTGAGCGCCAACTTTTTTATGCAGAGGTTGGTACACATATGGAATTAGCAGACAGCGGTTTGGTTGAGGCACGTGCATTAACAACATTCAAAAGGCTTTTAGACAAATACACGGATAGGAAAGATTTAGAAGAATAAGGGGCAAGGGCAGGGAAATGGAATGAGCAGGATGGACATTTTGGTCGGCACGGCCGACTTTGGTCCAAAGGGCCTGTGTCCAAGCTTCCATGGTTGTCTCCATGGTTCTATGTCTCTAACAACCATTGCGTGTCTACCACTTCATGCTCAAACATTCGATATTGTATGCAAGCGCCATGTAAAATACAACATATTAACATCTCTAGTCCTCAGAGCAAGGTTACTAATGAGTCCTTCTGAGCACACAACACCAAATCGAAAATAACCTCCTCTCTTGTTAGAGTCACAACATACTCTTCAAACAACCTGTTTTACGCTTATGGAATTTGTTTTTCACAACATTAACGCAATTTAGATACAATTTAAGATCATTCAATAATACTGCAGCACCCACAGTATTTGCATCTCTGATTTCCAGAGTATACAATGCACAGAATTTGCACGAGAGCATTGGTTTGGATACAATGCTTGCTTCTCCTTCCTATTTGTAAGATCCACCCAAACTGATTCTGTGGAATCTGAGGGACAGGGTCTGTGGTGTTATTAATGATAGACTTGGACAAGACATTTGGAGAGGTTCACCTCGACACTGACATGATCTGAAGAAATGACCAGCATCACAGGACAAGTATCAATATCCTCCCCACTCTGCCAGGTTAACTGTTACCGTACTCTCTCTGCTCCCTCACACTCACTACCTGTTATAGCACCTACCCCCTAACAAGGCTCACATTCTATCTCCAAATAAGGCTCACGCACTACCACTCTCACTATTGAATTCAGCATCTTTCCCACGCCACCCCCACCCCGCACGCTCTCTCTCCCTCCATTATACTCCCAACACTAATAACACAGCATGGGATACAACACTGTGGACTGACTCCCTCCGGATATCTCACCATTCCCCCTCCCCCTCCACCTACAGCAGCTCTAAGAGCAGGGCCACACACCCCCCCCCCCACCATCACTCCTCCCCGCCGTTCTCCCATTCCAGGAGAAACGGACTGTAATAGGAGAGAAAGGACCAAGCCAGATGGTGGAGCACCCGATACCTGACCCATCCTCCAACCCCCCCCCCCCCGCCGCCCCGCGCCATGTGAGGAGGACCCTGGTATGAGCTGGAGAGGAAGGGGACGTGTTGTATGGAGATTCTGTGACATCCATATCCTCTAACTGAGTAAAAAACAATGTTCAGTGAAGGGCAATTCGCACTTTAACCACTCTGTCTGTTCTCACAATTTTCTCCCTCCCAAAACAACAAATATCTCATTGCAGAGCGATACAGACACAAAAATATTCAGAGACACATGTGAACACGCTAATATATTTACACTCACAGTAATTACACGGAGATAGAACCGCACACAAGTAGTGGCATACGGAGACATAGACAGTCGCACACAAATAGGCACAAGCACAAGTAAAACGCACAGGCTAATACACAGATTAACCGATGTCAGCACATAAATACACAAACACACAGACACGTAAACAAACACAAACAAGTACACATATGGAAACACAGAGACACAGATGCTAGTGCTTATAAGACAGAGATATATAGGTTTTTGATGAATAAGCATGTCAAGAGTTACAGAGAGTAGTCAGGAGAATGATGTTGAGAAACCTCTAAGCCTGTATTAAATGGCATTCAGAGTCGATTGGCCGAATGGCCTAATTCTGCGTTTTTAATGTTCGTGTGGTGTCATGCTATCAGTTATTCTCTTCCTGGGATAGGAGCAGAGAATGAGTTTAATACATATTTGATTGAAAAGAGTCAGTGGTCCTATTGGACAGGTTTAGAGGGCTGAATGGTTTATGTCTATGCCTAATTATTCTGTCCTTGTGTTTCAAAAGAGGTGGCGATTTCATGTTAGGTTAACACAGTTTAATATAAATGGTCCCACACTGAAATAAGGTCGCCCCTTTCACTTTAGTGTTGTACTATCTGTAGTGTCCTCATCCTCAGGGAACAGTGAAGACTCGGTTTTTGTAGATATTCAAGACTGAGCTCGACTGATCTTTGCTGGACAGGAGAGTCAATACTTATTGCGAACAGACAGGAGATAGATGGTCAAACACAATCAGATCAGCCATGATCATTCTGACTGGTGGCGCCGAATAGCCAACTGCAGCCCCTACCCACGTGTTGTTTCCTCAATCCACCCTCGATGCTGTTCCAGGGATTTACTGCTGCCATTACCCCATGTATTGTGCCCTCCATCCACCCGTCGAAGCTGGGACAGAGATAGGGGGCCACCTCATTCAGCCAGTCTTTATCGTTACCATGAGACTGGAGGAGACCATTCTGCCTCTTTAACGAGTTACAGACAAAAATGAAACGAATCATTTTAGCTCATTGAGTACATTTTACTGCACAGCAGCCCATTTAAACTGCCTGAACTGCTACACAGGAAGCGGTTGCTAACAGTCAATAGAGAGAAGATGTAAATGCTTATTTTCAAATTACAAAGCTGAAACTGGTGGAGTGCCTCAGAGTTCACTGTGGAATCATCAACGATCAATATCTGTATCAAAGATCTGGAGGAAGGGACTGCATATAACAATGCCCAATTAGCTTAAACACCAAGCTGGTCATCCAGTATGTTAACAAATGGAAGTCGTGCGTCATCAATGTGATAAAGGCAAAGGGAAGTTAGTGAGCAAATCTTCAGCAGATATAGCATAATGTGAGTTGTCAATTTTGGATGGAAGGATAAAACAATGTTAAACAATTTAAGTGTAGAGAGAATAGAGAACTCTGTGATACAGACGGTATTCATGATCCTGGTACATGAATCATATGTAGTTAGTCTGCACTTGCAGTAAGTGATTTGAAGCTAAGTGGAATGATTGTGTTTCTGTCAAAGGGTACTAGATTTAATCAGGAATGTTTTACTACATCTGTACCGGTAAAAGTCAGAAGTGCAGATGCTGGAGATCAGAGTCGAACAGTGTGAGGCTGGATAAGCATAGCCAATCAGGCAGCATCCGAGGAGCGGAAGAATTGGCGTCACGGATATAAGTCCTTCATCAGTAATGTGCCATAAATATCGAGTCTCCTGTTCATTGGGTGCTGCCTGACCTGTTGTTATTTTCCAGAATCACATTTTTCGAGTCTACATCTGTGCAGGCATTGCTGAGACCACATATGACACATTATGTGCAATTTTGATCCCTTAACCTAAAAACAAGATAATTATTTTAGAAGCTTATCAACAATGTTTCGTTAAATTTTTCCTGGAGTGAAGGCCTTTTGTTCTGAAACGTTATCAGTTTTGGTCTTAGATGAGAAATCTTTTTGAAGCATACACAATATTGAGAAAAATCAGCTGGATACATATGTTCTCTTCTCAGGGACACTAAAAATATGGAATAAATGTTAAGAATCAAATGTATTGATTTTCGCACAGATATTTTGAAGACATCAAACGGTTTTCAAAAATTAAGCATATGCATACCTACGTATCATCAAATTATAAAGCAGGAATTTTATTTTTTTGCTAATGAAAGGCACTGTGTATAACAACAGCAATGATGCACTTACATATCGTCCATTATCATCCATTCCAGAGAATGTCCACAACGAGCGCACACGGTCCAGTTTGGTGTTCAGTTGACATGATTGCTTGTTTCAACACAGAGAGGGGGAGCAATGTTCCCTGCCGGAGAATCAGCAACTGATTGATCCCTCTATCTTCTTTTGTTCCACCTGACAACAGTAAATCCCTGACTCACTGCTACCTGATGTGTCGTGGAGAATTCCTGATGAGAGATTCATTGGAATCTCCCTACCATCTGAAACAAAAGTAATTCAGCTAACTCCAACTATTCTGGGGAGAAATCGCATTGCAAGCAGCATGCCTGAGCAGAATGGGCGGCACAGTGGATCAGTGGTTAGCACTGCTGCCTCACTGCACCAGGGTACCAGGTTTGATTCCAGCCTCGGGCGACTGCCTGTGTGGAGTTTGCATATTCTACTGGTGTCTGCGTTGGTTTCCTCCAAGTGCTCGGATTTCCTCCCACAGGTCCAAAAATGTGCAGGTCAGGTGAATTAGCCAGGCTAAATTGCCCATAGTGATAGGTGCATTAGCCAGAGGGAAATGGGACTGGTTGGGTTACTTTCCGGAGGGTCGGTGTGGACTTGTTGGGCCGAAGGGCCTCTTTCTACACTTTATTGAATCTAATCTAATAAGTTCAGAGGACAGAATGACATTTGGGGCTGTCTATCATCTATCCATTTGTTATGAGTTCAACTATTGTGACACTCTGGAAAACTTTCATTTTTCTATTTTGTCTTGAGATGTGAGTGTGTGTGTGTGTGTGTGTGTGTGTGTGTGTGTGTGGGTGTGTGTGTGTGTGTGGGTGTGTGTGTGTGTGTTTGACATTTTTCTAGAGGATGAGCCAGGCTGACATTTATATCATTACCCATATCACAAACTTTGAAATTTGTTGTAAACAGTGGAGCAGTCTGACTACAAAAGGTAATACAGACACTGCAACATTGATTGGACCACGAATGACATTTCTACAAGGGCTGTTCAAGTGGGAGTACCCTTCCCCAGAGGTTTGTGGTGCCTGGATGTTTACATTTATTCAAAGTTGTTTCTGTTAAATATTTGAGAGACAAGTGAATATAGGAAAATGGTGCACGTACAGAAGAAGTACTGCTGAGACCACAATCAGATCAGCTACGATCTTAGTGCGAGACAGAGCAAAGACAAAGTGCCTAATGGCCCACTCCCACTCCTCAGTCCGATGTTCCTATATTCCATTCAGCCCCTCATAGCTCCTGCACAGTTGTAGATGCAGGCCACTCGCTCGAAATATCTAATCCACTGTAAGACGGGATCTTCTTCTGTCCCTCACATTTGTCACATACAGTTTGGCGTGGGTTGAAAAATGTTTATTCAAAACCCAGGCTGGACTCAAAATACGCCTCTGATCTATTGAAAGAGTGTCTCCTCTCTGCAACTTGTGCTTCGCTTGGTTGTCATGGTGCAGACCCAGATTCACTGTGAATACAGTCCCAGTACCTCACTCAGAGATGACTCATAAAATGCTTTGCTCTCTCTGACTGCAATGTCCAATAACGGAATGCTCAGGAAAATTGCAACCATTAACTTTCTAATTACAGAATATGAGAACATACGGATCAGGATCAGATGGTAATTCGGATGGTTAGGCCTGCCGTGCCATTGTATAAGATTATGGATGATCCACTGTTGTTATCAACTCTGCTTTATTTTCAGATTCTTCACATCCCTAAATTCTATGGCAGGTCAAAAACCCACCTACCTCATCTGTAAATACTTTCAGTGATATAGCTCCTGGAACTCTCTTGACCAGATAATTTCTGACATTCACTATTCTCTGTGAGAAGGTTACACTCCCCAAACATACACAATAACCTATTTGTATGTTCAAAAGAGGTGAACACAGCAGCTCATGTAAGAGTGACCGATCTTGATATCAAGGCCGGAGTTGCTCCGGCTGGTATCAAGAAACGTTGACGAAATTAAATTTAATAGGAATCAGCCACAATCTCTCTTCTGGAGGGTCAGAAGACAATGGATCAGAATCTGAGAACATTTGACTGGAATGTTCCGTCAATGAACAGGATTTTATCCAAGGGTTTTTTACTACCTTTCTCAGCCTTGGATATCATTAACATCACGGATCGAAGATATCCTTTGGATTACTCAAGGTGGTTACTATCCCATCCTCACTATAGTTTGTGTTCTAGTAAGTCATTCTCTTTGTGTATTAAACCATTCAGCCCAATCCAGTCTGCTCAATCATCAGTCACAGCTGATAAATTTCTCAAACACATTCTCCCCGGAACCTTTGATCCTCTTTTCAGTTGAAAACCTATCCTACGCAGTCTTAAATATACTCAATGACTTGGCCTCCACAGCCTTCTGAGGCAGTGAATTCCATAGACTCACAATGCTCTGTCTGAAGAAGTTATTCGTTATCTCGGTTCTAAAAGGTCTTCGCTGTGGTCTATGGCTGTGCCTCGGATCCTAGTCTTACCTAAGAATGGACACATTTTCCAAAAATCCACTCTGTCCAGGTCATTCGAGTATCGAACCAGGCCCTCAAACGTTCATCGTATGTTAAGCTTTTCATTCCTGGGACCAATCCAGTGAATCTCCTCTGAACACGCTCCAGGAACAGTACACATCTGCTGGGATATAGGACCCAAATCTAAATGTGGCCTGACCAGAGCGTTTTAGTACCTTGTAAGTACTCCCCGCTTTTAACTTCAATTCCTCTCGAAATAAATCCCTTCATTGTATTTACCTTCTTAACTACTGACTCAACTTGCAAGTTTACCGTGAGAGAAGCATGGACTAGGATTGCCAAGTCTCTTCGCATTTCAGGTTTCTGAATTTTCTCCCCATTTAGAAAATAGCCCGTGCCTCTCTTCTTCATACCAAAGTGCATGACCTCATACTAGCGCATGTTTTACTCCATCTGCCACTGCTTTGCCCATCTCCTAACCTGCACAAGTCCTTCTGCAGCTTTTTTGCCTCCTGCGTGCTAACTGTCCCTCTAGATATCTTTATAATGTCTGCAAACTTAGCCAGAATGGCCTCCGTTCCATATCTAGATCATTAATGCACAATGTGAAAAGTTGTCCGAACACTGAGTCTTGCAGAATACATTTTGCCACCGTTTGCCATCCTGGGAAGGACCATTTTATCCACACTACCTGCTTTTTGCCAAACAGCCAAACTTCAATCCATGCTAGCACTTTGCCTCTGTCACCATGGGCCCTTATCTTAATCAATAGTCTTCTGTGTGGCACTCGCCAAAAGCCTTCTTGTGGTCCGGGTAAGAGTATCCATTGGCACTCCTGGGTCGAAGCTGATCGTTACTTTCTCAAAAGGTTCAAGCAGATGCATCAGGCATGACCTCCCTTTGATGATACCATGCTGACTTTGCCCTATATTTCTATACACCTCCAAATATTCAAAAATATTATCCTTCCAGATCGGTTCCAGGATCTTACACACGACTGAGGTTAGGCTAATTGGTCTGTAATTTTCCGTCTTCTGCCTTATTCCCTTTGTAAACATGGATTTCACATTAGCGTTATTTCAGTCCTCCACTACCTCTGAGCTTTCTCTCTTTAAACTCTGTGGTGTAGTCATTCTGGTCCAGGTGATTTATCCACCTTCAGCCCATTTAGCTTTTCTACCCTATTTGCCTTGGTGATGGCATACTGAGCTTTGCCCCTTCACATTCTTGAACGATTTCGAATTTATTCGTGTCCTCTGCCATTTCTTTGTTCACCACTACTGTCTGTCCTGTGCCATGTTACAGCAGCCCAATCTCCACTTTTGTCTCGCCTTTGCCCTTTTTATATCTAAAGAAAATCTTCCAACTTTCCTTGATTTAACTGGTAAACATATCCTCATATTTAATCTCCTCCCTCCATATTTATTATTTTGTTGTCCTCTGTTGGTCTTTGTGAGCTTCCAAATCGTCTGGTTTTCCGCTGCCCTTCGTCACATTATATGCTTGCTCTTCTGTCCCTGACTTCCTACACAAACACCTGTTGAAGGTGCCGTACTCTGAAAGCTAGTGTGCTTCCAATTAAACATGTTGGACTATAACCTGGTATTGTGTGATTTGTAACCTAACCAGCTATGGTTGCTTCATCCTCCCCTACACTGTCCTTCTTTTTCTCTGGGGAAGAATCTCTGTTGTGTCTCCTGAATTACTTGCAGATACTCCTGCCATTGTTGTTCTACTGTTTTTCATGTTAACCCCATCCCATGCAATTCTACCAAGCTCCTCCCTCATGCCCCTGTAGTTGACTTCATACAGCTGAAATACCATTACCTATCAATCTATCTTTTCCCTCTCAAATTGCAGAATAAAGTCAGTCATATTATGATTACTGCTTCCTTCGTGTTCCTTCGTTTAAGTTCTCTAAAACAGTGTGCCTCATTGCACAACACTAAATCCAGTATTGCCCTGTTCCTGAGTGGGCTCCACCACAAGCTGCTCCAAAAAGCCCTATCGAAGATATTGTTCAAAGTATTTCTCCTGCAAACCACTAACAACCTGATTTTCCCAGTCCACCCGTGTATGGAAATCTCCATGACCACTGGACTTTGCCTTTTCTATGCATCTTTTCTATCTCCTGGTGTATATATACAGGTCCTGACTACTTTTTCGAATACTGAACATAACGCCATCTAGAACATAGAATATAGAACATTACAGCACAGAACAGGCCCTTCAGCCCATGATCTTGTGCCGACCATTGATCCTCATGCATGCAACCTCAAATTTCTGTGACCATATGCATGTCCATCAGTCCTTAAATGTCTCTAATGACCTCGGTTCAAAAACTGCTGCTGGAAACGCACTCCATGCTCTCACAACCCTCTGTGGAAAGAACCGGCCTCTGACATCCCCTCTATACTTTTCTCCAACCAGCTTAAAACCATGACCCCTCGTGTTAACCATTTCTGCCCTGGGAAATGGTCTCTCGCTACCGAGTATATCTATGCCTCTCATTATCTTGTATATCTCAATTAGGCTCCTTCTCCTCCTCCTTTTCTCCAATGAAAAAAGTCCGAGCTCAGTCAACCTCTCTTCATAAAGTAAGCCCTCCAGTCCAGGCAGCATCATGGTAAACCTCTTCTGAACCCGCTCCAAGGCATCCACATCTTTCCTGTATAGGGCGACCAGAACTGAATGCAATATTCCAAGTGTGGTCTTACCAAAGTTTTACAGAGCTGCAATAAGACCTCACGATTCTTAAACTCAATCCCCCTGTTAATGAAAGCCA
The DNA here is from genome assembly GCF_020745735.1 of Hemiscyllium ocellatum. Lineage (NCBI taxonomy): Eukaryota > Metazoa > Chordata > Chondrichthyes > Orectolobiformes > Hemiscylliidae > Hemiscyllium > Hemiscyllium ocellatum. Next base: position 632,939 of record NW_026867893.1, read on the forward strand.
AAACACCATATGATTTCGTAACAACCCTGTCCACTTGGGTGTCCATTTTAAGGGATCTATGTACCTGCACACCAAGATCCCTCTGTTCCTCCACACTGCCAAGAATCCTATACTTTATCCTGTATTCAGCTATCAAATTCGATCTTCCAAAATGCATCACTTCGCATTTATCCAGGTTAAAATCCATCTACCACCTCTCAGCCCAACTCTGCATCCTGTCAATGTCCCGCTGCAGCCTAAAACAGCCCTGTCTATACTGTCATCGACACCTCCAACCTTTGCTCTATAATCTTGCTGACCCATCCTTCAATCCCCTCATCCAAGTCATTAATAATAATTACAAACAGTAGAGGCCCTAGGACAGAGTCTTGTGGAACACCACTCACCACTGACTTCCGGACAGAATATTTTCCTTCTACTACCACTCACTGTCTTCTGCTGGCCAGACAATTCTGCATCAAGACAGCTAAGTTCACCTGTATCCCATCCACCTGACCTTCTGAATGAGCCTACCATGGGGAATCTTATCAAATGCCTTGCTGAAGTCCATATACACCACATCCACTGCTCGACCCTCATCAACTTTTCTATTCACATCCTCAAAGAACTCGATAAGATTCGTGAGGCATGACCTTCCCCTCACAAAACCGTGTTGACTGCACTTAATCAAGCCATGCTCTTCCAGATGGTCATAAATCTATCTCTCAGAATCCTTTCTAACACCTTGCAGACGACAGACGTGAGACTTACTGGTCTGTAATTGCTGGGGATTTCCCTATTTCCTTCCTTGAAGAGATGAATTACATTTGCCTCTCTCCAGTCCTCAAGTACGACTCAGTGGAGAGTGAGGATGCAAAGATCTTTGCAAGTGGCGAAGCAATCGCATTTCTCATTTCCGAAAGCAGCTGAGGACAAATCTGGTCCGGGCCTGGCGACTTATCAATCTTAATGTTTGACAAAATTTTCAGAACATCAGCTTCTTCCATCTCTATCCATTCCAGCATGCACACCTGCTCTTTAAAGGTTTCATTAAACATCTATATTTCTTTTTTCAACCTTTGGGGATACTCAATTCTGCCCACACCGATTTTGTGCCATCTGACCCTACTTTATGTCATACAGCCAGAGAGCTGTACAGTCAGAGAGCTATACAGTCAGAGAGCTATAGAGTCAGAGAGCTGTACAGTCAGAGAGATGAACAGAATGGAAACAGATCCTTCGGTCCAACTCGTCTATGCCAATCAGATTACCCAACCTAATCTAGTCCCATTTGCCAGCACTTGGCCTGTATCCTTTTTACGCCTCCTCTTTGCATACCCATCCAGATGCCTTTTAAATGGTGGAATGGGACTAGTGTCCACCACTTCCTCCCACCGTTGTTTCCATATACATACACCACCCTGTGAATGATAAAAAATCTTGCTCTTTTGGTAACTTTTAAAACTTTCCCTTCTCAAGCTAAACTTATGCCCTCGAATTCTCCCCCACCCTAGGGAAAATAATTTGTCTATTTATCCCATGCATGGCCCTTGTGGATTTTTAAAACTTCTCTAAGGTCACTCCTCAGCCTCTGAAGCTCCAGGGCAAACAACCCCAGCTATTCAAGTTCTGCATGTAGCTCAAATAGTCCAATCCTTGTAAATTTTTCAGAATACTTTCAAGATTCACAACATTCTTCCGATAGCAAGGAGACCAGGATTCTTACGATTGATTTGTTTTCATTCTTACTCCCCCGACTCAACCTATCTTTTCGATAGGATGCATACTTGTGAATGCATCAGCTGTCAATCCTGATTCCCTTGCAGCACGTCTCTGCCAATTTCAATCAGCTCTACAAGCTCATTTACCTTATTTCTTATACGGCATGCATGCAGACATAACACTCACAGTCCTATATTAACTGTCCATCCTCTCAGTTTCATTTGTCTGTCCAGTGTGCTTGAAGTTTGATTGTTTACACTTTCAATATACTGTGTCATATTTGTGCCTGTGCTTGAAATTTCATTAAATTCTCCTGCGTTCTGCACTCTTACCTCCTCTTTGAATTCAAGTTTTCTAATTTCCCCTATAACCGAAATCCCACCCAAACCTAAAGATTAGTTGAAAGATCTGACCGCAGCCCTAATTACGTGATTTGTTAGGACTCTGGTCCAAGCATTGTTCAGATGAAGACCGTACCATCAGAACAATTCCCTTCTTCCTCCATAATACAATATGCATATGCAACACAAAATACAGGTACAAAATGACTTGTTGTACATTCAAAAATGTGGAAAGTACAAACAGATAAGATTGGTAAAATACAATCATGACCTTGAGCTGTATAAATTGAAATGTGAATTACAAAACCAAGGAAGTGCTCTGCAAACGTTATCAATCAGTATTCGGCCGACAGCTGAGATGCTGATTTCCCTTTTGACAGTGATCTTCCTACACACAGTATTTCGGGGGCTGATCAGTTCCTGCTGCTGTTCGCCCAATCTGTTTAAGTGAATCCACTTTCTCCCTGGAACCAATCAATTGGTCTATTGGATTCCGTTTCACTGTCAGAAACCCAGCTCTGTGATGTTTTTGGAGATAAATGATCTGGGATGACAGCTAGTATCAGCACAGTGCTCACAGGGTATGGCACTAGACAAAGGGCTTGCAGACCAGAGGAATATCTAAATAAAATTTCCATCTTCTGTCTATTTTCCTCATGCTGACTACTGATCTATCCAGGTTCACTTTCTTCTAACAACATTTTCTCCCACTCAGTAAGTCGCTCCACTTTCTATCCACTCCGTTGGCTTCCCTTCACATACTTTCTTTCTATTTCTCTCTCTCTCTCTCTCTCTCTCTCTCTCTCTCTCTCTGTCTCTCTCTGTCTCTCTCTCTCTCTCTCTCTCTCTCTCTCTCTCTCTCTCTATATATATATATATATATATATATGTATATGTGTGTGTGTGTGTGTGTGTGCGTCTGTCTGTATCTCACTCTCTCTCTCTCTGTATCTCCAATAACTCTCTCTGCTTTCGGATAGAGCAGTTGGAGAGCTTGTGGATGTAGGATGGGCTAAATTGCCTCCGTCTGTGCTGTATTAATTCTAAGGTTCTCTGATCCACAATAAAGACTTTCAGTGCCTGGAGAAAAAAGCTGGTCCTGCGAAGGACACAGTGCACAGTCATTCATTATCACTTCCTGTTTTCTGACATGCAATATCCTCTGAATATATGTTCAAACAAAATAGATCGACATTCGAGCAGTTGGGACGACATTCACCAGACGATATTGAAATCAGGATTTAATAAACAGTCCCGCCATGCAAAATGTGGATGTTCCTGACAGCAGCTCCTTCCAATTAACAGCCCCTCGCTTCTGCCTGATGTGGATTTGCCTTCCTCCAATTTACTAACTTCCAAAGATCCTGACTTATTCCATGATCGTAGCTATCTCAAACCTGAGGGCATCGTTATCACTGTTTCTAGAATGATCTTCTAATGAACGGTCAGTCACGTGGACATGCTCATTTTCTACTACGAGGTCCAGTGTGGCCCATGTTGTAGTTGGACTATCCACATGCCGCTGCAAATAACTTTCTTGGGTGCGCTTAAGAAATTCTACCCCGTCTAAGCCACTTGCTGTAAAGGATTCCCAGTCAATATTGGGGATGTTAAAGTCCCTCACTATGGCAACTCACGTTTCCATAATCGGCCAACATATTTGTTCCTCAATTTCTCGGTGGCGGTTGGAGGGACTGTAGTACAATCCTAACACATGCATCCATCATACCTTGAGCTCTCTCCATGTTGCCTCAGGAGATGAGCCTTCCAATACGTCCTAAGTGCAGGTTCAACAAACTCCCTGATTAGTAATGCAACTCCTCCCCCTCTTTTAGCTTCCCCTCTACATCATCGAAAAGAACAAAACCCTGGAAAGTTGAACAGCCAGTCCTGCCTCTTTCTCAGCAAAGTCCCTATAATGTTTGCAACATCGTAGTCCCATGTAGCGATTCCGGCTCTAAATTCAACTGTTTATTCATAATAATTCTTGCATTGAAATAAATACACTTCCGCCAAACACATCAGATACTTACCTGATATGTGGTTTGAGTTTCCCTGAAGTACTTTCTGCTGCTATTTTCCAGTGACAGGAGATTACAAAAGACTATCAGTAAAGCAGAAAAGATTGTAGACAGACAATTCCAGTTTCCTCCTTTGTCACTTCAATCTGTACCTGCATTACACATGGTCCGATTTCGATAGAGTGCTGAATAATTATTTCACTTTAAACGACTGTCTCCAGCCACTCACTGCATATTCAGCAAGTATTTCTGGACCCAATGGATTGATTGCTCTCTTGTCCCTCTCTCACGAATTCTTGGTAATATTTACATTGTAGTTATATGTACTCATACAATCTCCAAGTACTTACCTGCCAGATTCCTCACATGAAATTAATAACACTTCAGGTTGCCAGTCCCATTGTGTTCAGTGCCCTCTCCTTCTTTGTTGTTGGTTTTAGATGCACTGGTTTTAGTCTCCAATTCCTCATTAGTCACTGTATTGTGGACCGACTGCTCTGGTTCCCACTCCACAGTGCCACACTAGTTTAAACCCTCCAGAGTGACAATAGTAAACCTGCCTACCAGGACCTTGCCGCCAGTACAGGTTTATTCCGTCCTTCTTGTGCAAATCCTACCGACCCGGGAATCCCAATGGATCCACATATCAGAGATTGCTGCCTGTTCAGGTCCATCCCGTCCTACTTGTGTATATCCTACTGACCCGGGAAACCCAAAGATCTACACATCAAAGCTTGCTGCTACTTCAGGTCCATCCCGTCCTCCTTGGCTATATCCTACCGAGTCAGCAATCCCAATCATCCACATATCAGAAGTGCTACCAGCTTTTTGGCGGTGTATATAACTATACTAAATTCCTATTCCTAATCTCACTCGTACGTGACATATTCTAGCGTCTCCAAAATTCAAATATCCTTTCAGCACAACTCGAGCAAGGCCTTTTCTTTATAGTGGATAGACGTGATTATAAAAACGTAAGTGTGACCTCATTTACCAGGAAGGTGGAGCCTACTGACTCAGTCCAATGGCCAGAGGATCTGATATCTAACACCTCCACCAAACCTGTTTGACAAGGTAGACATATGGACCATTTATTTGCAGATTGACGAGGATAAACAGAAGACTACAAAATGAGAGAGCAGATGGATGTCATTCAGCCTGTTTACTCTGATTTGCTATTAAATTGGATTCTAATTATTCTGTTCCTTTCAATGGCAGGATCTTTACCCCAGCATCCCCAGCGGGTGAGCGAGTACCCAGTGTCGTTGTATGCACAGTCCTGCGAAGGGAATATCCAGTGCCAGGCGATGGGGTGTGGGGAGTCCCAGGTTTGGCAAAGGAAAGGCTGCATGCAGTATGGATGGGCTGAGGGACTGAAAGAGATGGAATGCGTATCCAGGGACACTGCATTCAGCAAGATTCCTAAACACCCAGGGAACACGAGAATCATGGCTGCTTTTACAAAAGCTGCCACATTTACTGCATTTCTCCATGAAATATAAGGAAATATACTGTAGATTGTAGAAATCTGAAGCAAATACAGAGAAATCCTGTGGAGAGAGAAAGGAGTTAATGCTCCCAATGCAGACATGGGAAGAATGTACAACGTACACACAGACAGATTCTAGAGATTGGAATTGAACCCGAATCCTTATCACTGTGAGGCAGCATTGCTGTGCACACAACCGTCATCTCTGGGTTGTTGCCGGTGCCACATGACAGTGAGGTAATTAATAGGGAGAGAGTGAAGTTGAACACGTGGCTGCAAGGATGGTGTAGCAGGGAGGGATTCAGGTGTTTGGACAATTGGACTGCATTCTGGGGAAGGTGGGACCTGTACAAGCAGGACGAGATGCACCTGAACCAGAAAAGCACCAATATCCTGGGAGGTAGGTTTGCTAGCACGCCTCTGGAGGTGGGGGGGGAGTTAAATTTATTTGGCAGAGGGATGGGATCCGGACGTGTCGTCCGTACAGTAGGTTAGCTGTTTTTCACGAGGTCCAAGAATGTAGGGAGGCTGTGGAGAAGGTAGCACTGACAGGGAATACTTGCAGACACAGAGATGGGTTCAAGTGCGCATACTTCAACGCAAGGAGTATCAGAAATAAGGTGGGTGAACTTAAGGCATGGATTGGTACTTGGGAGTACAGTGTTGTGGCCATCACGGAAACGTGGATAGAAGAGGGACAGGAATGGTTGTTGGATGTTCCTGGTTACAGATGTTTCAGTAAGATTAAGGAGGGTGGTAAAAAAGGAGGGGGTGTGGCGTTGCTAATTAGAAATGGTATAATGGCTGCAGAAAGGCAGTTCGAGGGGGATCTGCGTTTGGAAGTAATATGGGCTGAAGTCAGAAATAGGAAAGGAGCAGTCACCTTGTTGGGTGTTTACTATTGACCCCCCAATAGCAGCGGAGATGTGGAGAAACAGATTGGGAAACAGATTAGGAAACAGATTTTGGAAAGGTGCAGAAGCCACAGGATAGTAGTCATGGGCGATTTCAACTTCCCAACTATTGATTGGAAGTTCTGTAGATCAAGTTGATTGGACGGAGCGGTATTTGTGCAGTGTCTCCAGGAAGCTTTTCCAAATCAGTGTGTAGATTGTCCGACCAAACGGGAGGCCATATTGAATTTGGTACTTGGTAACAAACAAGTGATGGGCTTGTTTGTGGGTGAGCATTTTGGTGATGGTGACCACAATTCTGTGACTTTCACCTTGGTTTTGGAGAGAAGTAGGTGCGTGCAACAGGGTTGGTTTTACAATTGGGGGAAGGGTAAATACGATGCTGCAAGACAGGATCTGAGGAGCATAAGTTGGGAGCATAGGCTGTCAGGGAAGGATGTCATTGAAATGTGGAACTTTTTCAAGGAACAAATACGACATGTCCTTGATATGTTTGTACCTGTCAGGCAGGAAAGAGATGGCCGTGTGAGGGAACCTTGGTTGATGAGGGAGGTTGAATGTCTAGTAAATAGGAAGAAGGCGGCTTATAGAAGGATGAGGAAACAAGGTTCAGACAGAGCTTTGGAGGGATATCAGATAGCCAGGAGGGAGCTGAAGAATGGGATTAGGAGAGCTAAGAGAGGGCATGAAAAATCTTTGGCGGGTAGGATCAAGGATAACCCCAAGACCTTTTATGCGTATGTGAAAAACACGCAAATGACGAGAACTTGAGTAGGTCCGATCGAGGACGGTTGTGGGAGACTGTGTTTTGAGTTGGAAGAGATAGGAGAGGTCTTGAATGAGTGCTTTCCTTCAGAATTTACAAATGAGAGGGACCGCATTTTTGAAGAGGAGCATATGAAACGGACTGGTAAGCTAGAGGAGATACTTGTTAGGAAGGAAGGTGTGTTGGGCATTTTGAAAAATTTGAGGATAGACAAGTCCCCCGGGCCTGACAAGATATATCCTAGGATTATGTGGGAAGTAAGAGAGGAAATTGCAGAGCCGTTGGCAATGATCTTATCGTCTTCACTGTCAACGGGAGGTACCAGGGTAATGGAGAGTGGCGAAAGTTGTGCCCCTATTCAAAAAAGGGAATAGGGATACCCCCGGAAATTACAGGCCAGTTCATCTTACCTCGGTGGTAGACAAAGCAATGGAAAGGGTACTGAGGGATAGGATTTATGAGTAGCTGGAAAGACACTGCTTGATTAGGGACAGCCAGCACGGATTTGTGAGGGGTAGATCTTGCCTTACAAGTCTTATTGAATACTTTGAGAAGGTAACAAAGCATGTGTTTGAGGGTAGAGCAGTGAATGTAGTGTACATGGATTTTAGTAAGGCATTTGATAAGGTTCCTCTTGGTAGGTTTATGCAGAAAATCAGGAGGCATGGGATAATGTGAAATTTGGCTAGTTGGATAGAGAACTGGGTCACTGGTTGAAGTCAGTGAGTGGTGGTAGATTGTAAATATTCAGCCTGGAGCCCAGTTACAAGTAGAGTTCCACATGGATCAGTTCCAGGGCCTCTGCTGTTTGTAATTTTTATTAATGACTTGGAAGAGGAAGTCGACAGGGTGGGTCAGTAAATTTGCAGACGATATGACGATTGGTGGAGTTATGGATAGTGAGGAGAGCTGTTGTCAGCTGCAAAGTGACTTAGATATGATGCAGAGCTGGGCTGAGGAGTGGCAGATGGAGTTCAACTCTGTCAAATGTGAGTTTGTCCATTTTGGAATGACAAATAAGAATGCAGAATACAGGGTTAACGGTAGGGTTCTTACTAAGGTGGAGGAGCAGAGGGATCTTGGAGTCTATGTTTATAGCTCTTTGAAAGTTGCCACTCAGGTGGATAGAGCTTGTAAAAAGGCGTTTGGTGTATTAGCGTTCATTCGCAGAGGGATTGAATTCAAGAGTCGTGAGGTGATGTTTCAGCTGTACCGGACCTTGGTAAGGCCACATTTAGAGTACTGTGTGCAGTTCTGGTCGCCTCACTTTAGGAAAGATGTGGAAGCTTTGGAGAGGGTGCATAGGAGATCAGCAAGGACGTTGCCTGGAATGGAGAATAGGTCGTATGAGGATCGGTGGAGAGTGCTAGGCCTTTTCTTATTGGAACGGCGAAGGATGAGGGGTGACTTGATAGAGGTTTATAAGATGATCAGGGGAATAGATAGAGTAGACACTCAGAGACTTTTTCCACGGGTACAACAGAGTGTTACAAGGGGACATAAATTTAAAGTGAAAGGTGGAAATACAGGGAGAATGTCAGCGGTAGGTTCTTTATCCAGAGAGTGGTGGGGGCATGGAATGCGCTGCCTGTGGCAGTTGCAGAGTCAGGATCATTGGTGAGCTTTAAGCGGCAGTTGAATAGGTACATGGATAGCTGCTTAAGCTAGGACAAATGTTTGGCACAACATAGTGGCCTGAAGGGCCTGTTCTGTGCTGTATTGTTCTATGTTCTGTGTTCTATGTTGCCCAATTATAGATAATTGCGGATAGTACAGTTAGAGGCATAGGCAGTATTCTGTGTGTCCAGGATTGAGAGTCCTGAAGGTTGTGTTGCCTACCTGGTGCTTGAGCTTGGGATATGTCATCTGGGGTGCAGATGAACTTGGAGTGGGAGGGGAATGATTCAGTGGCCAGGGTTCATGTAGGTACCAACGGGCTGGACAAACAAATGACAATGAGAAGAGGGACGGTAAATACAGAACTGAACTGTTATATCGGAATGCAAGCAGTGGAAGGAATAATGTAAATAAGCTTGTGACGCATACACAAATTGGTAGGTATGACGTGGTGAGCATCACAGTGACGTCACTGCAAGAGGATCAGGATTGGGAGCTAAATATTCAAGGATATCAATCCTGTCGAAATGATAGGCAGGTGGGCAGAAAGACAGATGGTTCTCATTAATATGAAATGGAATTGAATCAATTAGAAGAAATGAAGTAACATCAGATGGTGTAGAATCTGTGTCGGTAGAATTGGGGAATCAAAAAGGTGAAAAAAATGCAATTGAAGTTATGTACAGTCCTCCAAACAGTAGTCAGGACCTGGGGTGCACGATACACCTGGAGATAGAAACATCTGTAGGAAAGGCAACCTTACAGTGATCATGTGGGATTTCATTATGCAGGTGGACTGGGAATTCAGTTCGATACTGCTTTGCAGGAAAAAGATTTTGTAGAATGTCTATGAGATGGCTTTTTGTCGCAGCTTGTGCAGGCAGATTAGATGAGGGGAGCTTTAAATGAAGGAAATAATAGGAGGCAGTGATCATAATATGATTGAATTTACTCTGCAATTTCAGATGGAGAAGTTAGAATCAGAGGTAATGGTATTACACCTGAATAAAGGCAGTTACAGAGGCATGAGAGACGAGCTGGATAGAATTAGCTGGGAGACGGGCCCAGAAGGAAAGACAGTGGAACAGCAATGAGAGGAGATTTTTGGGGTAATTCAGGATGCAGCAGAGAATTATCCTGAGGAAAAAGAGGTATGGTGCAGGGAGGATGAGGCAACCATCGCTGACTAGGGAAGTCAGGGACAGCATAGAATTAAATGAAAATGCATATAATGTGGCGAGGGTCAGTGGGAAACCAGAGGATTGAGAAGCTTACAAAGACAAAACAGAGGGCAACCAAAATAAAATAAGGAGGGAGATTAGTAAATATGGGGGTAAACGACCCACTAATATAAAGGAAGTCTGTAAGAGCTTCTTTCAATATTTAAATTCCAAAAGAGAGGCAAAAGTGGACATTGGACTGGTGGCAAATGATACTGGAGAGGTCGTAGTGGTAAATAAGAAAAGGCTGAGGAACTGAAAAATTAGGTAACTGTGGAAGATATGAGTAATACCTTAACATTCAAGATAGTGAGGGGCCAGAGCTGAGTATGCTTGCCACCAGTATGGATAGCATGCGAGAAAAATCTGAATGGCCTGTAGGTGGTTAAATATCCTGGACCGGATGGACTTCATCCCAGATATATAAGGATGTGGAGAGATAGTGGTGATCTTTCAAGAATCACTAGAGTAAGGAACGATCCCAGAACACTGGAAACCCACTAATGTGACACCCCATTGTAACAAGGGAGTGAGGATAAAGACAAAAAGAAATCCACAATTAATAGCTTAACTTCGGTCGTGGGTGAGATCCTGGAATCCATTGTGAAAGATGAGGTTTCTGAATACTTCAAAGTGTTTGGTAAAATAGGGCAAAATCACTTTGGTTTCATCAAGGGAAGATCATGCCTGAAAATCTGTTGGAATTATTTGAAGAGGAAATGAGCAGGCTTGATCAAGCACAGGCAATGGATGTTATCTACCTGGATTTCAAGAAGGCCTTTGATAAGGTGTCACACAGGAGATGACTGAGTACGTTTCGGGTCCGTGGTGTTCGAGGCAAGGTAGTAGCATGAATGGAAGCTTGTCGGTCTGCCAGAAAACAGAGAGTGGGGATGGAATAGTCCTTTTCAGGATGGCAGTAGGTGACAAGTGGTGATTTACAAGGCTCAGTATTGGAATCGTAACTTTTTACTTGTTACGTTAATAATCTAGATGTTGGAACTGAGTGTACTCTGGCTAAGATTGCAGACGATTCATAGATAGGCAGATGGACTGTGCCGTATTGAGGAGGCGGAGAGCCTGAAGAAGGAGATTGTCTAATGCATTCCAACGTTGGAAAGTGTGTTGTCATTCACTTTGGCATGAAGAATAGAGGCATGGTCTATTTTTTTAATTGGGGAGAAAATTCAAAAATCTGAAGTGCAAAGGGAATTGGGAGTTCTAGTACAGGGTTCTCTCAAGGTAAGCTTGCAGGTTGAGGCAGTAGTCGGGAGGACAATTGGATTTATTATTGATGGCATTTATTATGAGAGAAATTGAATATAAAACAGGTTGTTTACGTCTCTGGTCAGACCACCGAATGGCCTGTTTCTGCGCTGGAATGTTTTGTTCTCACATTATCAAAGACCCATCACACCCCAGTAATGGTTTCCCACAACCTCTTCCATCAGGCTAAAAGATATGGAGGCTTGAAAACACAGAGCAGGTTGTTCATTAAAAGTTCCTTCCTGACTGTTATTAGACTGATGAATGTTCTCTTTAATCTCAGATAATACTGATCTTGTTCATGTTGATCTCGCCTCGTGCACGCTCTATGCAGCATAACCTGCATGCCTCTCAGGCATGTTTTACAACCATTGTTCTGCACATCCTTGCTTACTATGATCAGCCTCCCCCCCAGCTCACCCCGAGCTCTCTCTGGTCCTCACCTCCAGCACCTCCCATTCCCCATCCCCAGCTCACTGTGTGTTTTGTATCTCACTATTTCTCTCACACTGTTTCCTTGTATTTTCCTTTTCTCTGTCTTCTGTTTCTTCCCTGAACTTACTATCTCCCCTTTTCCCTGTCCATGTGACTGTTTCATGTTTTGTTTCCTTTCTCTGTTTTACTGACTGTCATTCTGTTTCCTGCGCTGTGTTCGCTCTCTCCTTATTCGTGTCTGTCTAGTTCTCCCTCTATTGTTTGAAGCATGTGATGGCTCTTTGGTTGGCAATATTGGTTAAATTTCAATTACTGTCAAAACAGCAACCAGAACTTGGATATCCATATAATAGCCAATTGCTACATCTAAATATTTTGGAACTGCCTTCTCTCAGTGCTCTGCATACTGGCAACTGAAAGCATTCTATTCATGTGCATAATAGTGTGACGGTAACAGCTCTTCCCAGGACCATAAGAAACTACAGACAGTTGTGTGCACAGCACAGACTATCATGGAAGACAACCTTCCATCCATTTATATTTCTCATTGTCAGCGAAAGGCTGGGAACATCAAATATCTCTCCAAAACCGGTAATGATCTCCTATAACCTCTTCCAAAAGGGAGAAGATACAGAGGCTTGAAAACATGGACCAGCATGCTCCGGTACACCTTCTTCCTTACCTTAATTATACTGACGAATTGAAATCTCTAACTTTTCAAATAATGTTAATCTTGTGAAAGTCGATCTTGCTTTGCACACCTCCTGTGCAGCTGTGACCTTGAGTGCCTCACTCTGTGTAAGTGCCATTGATGCTCAATGTCTTCTCGAGGGCAAGCAAATGAGTGACCTAATGTTGGCCCAGCCAGCGATACCTATTTCACATTAATAAATTTAAGAAGATGACGACACTCAGCGAAGAGAGACAAGTGCAATCAAATCACTTTAAACGTGATCTTAGATATATACGGGTTTCCCGCGGTATCTGAAAGTAGAGTGTTCCTACAAAACCTTTCATAAGCTGATATGGTGTAAAGCGAAGTAGCATTAATTTATGTGGGAAAAAAAAATTATCTTTCTTGGTAAAAGTGAAAATCCTACTCGGAGTTCTTTTGTTTCGCGAAAACAGGACGTAATGGAGGTTTTTCGGAAACTGAAGTGGCAAAAAGCGAATTTCTGAAAAGCGGAGTATACATGTACCGGCATGGACATGATATTCAGGAAGATGGGAAAAGTTAAAAATGAATGAGGTGCATCTCACATTTTATTTCCTTCCCAGCTGATTATCATTTCATTTGTTTGTTCTTTTTCTTCTATCTCTTTCTTTCTCTTTCGATTTAACTCACCCCTCCCCCCCCTTCAAAGCAGACTTCCCTGTAACCAGCATTATTCACACTATTTTCTAACTGTTCTCATTTCAGAAAAGCTCCCCAGCACTTTCTGTTCTTTTCTTTGCATTTATTGTGCAATTTCAGATCTCCAGCATCTTCTTTTATTTGGTTTAATCATCAAAGTCGCTTTAAACAATGTCTTTCGTTTAATAAGCTTTGCTCCTGAATTACATCCAGTGACATTCCTACTCTGATACATTGTCCTAATCATAAAGTAACGTCCGAGACAAGAACAATTTTGTGGTTGAAATACTTGTAACTGGAAAAGTGGCCAGAAGAGAGCTTGAAACATAAAGTCTGAATTTTACCAACGTGCAGCCAATGGGTTGTTCAGCCACAGCACTGACGCAGAGATGGTCATTGGGGATATTATGAGCTGGTAGTGGACAGGGTTGGTGACATAGGGAACATGAGACATACATCAGTTCAGGGCAAAAGGGGATCTCGAGGTTGTTCACAGTTTTGTTCTCAGATGTTTGTAAGTGGTCTGCAATTCAGATGAATGGAGACAGCAATTTGAATTGAAGATAATAGTTTCTTTCTTTGACAAATATAGATAACAGAAATTGCAATGAAGTTCAAATTTGTTTATGGGATTGATGAATGGGCAGAGGTAGAGAACACCAACAGTAGCGAGAATAGGTTTGTAACACACCCTGCACCCCGCCCAAAATGATATTCAGCATCGCTAATATCCGATATGGTAGAAATTCCCAATAGAGGGAAATGTAGAAAAGACCCAAGGAAAACCTCCTATCCATTGGTGTAATTATCCAGTCCATTATTCTCAGATTCAGATCTGTCCTCTCCATGTCTGTGCAGCTGCTGATCTCTGTTACTGTTGGAGCTGATGCATTTGCTCCTACACTGCGATAGCGCACTATCACCAATAGGAGAGGGAAACCTTCCAGCGACACAGTTGCATTGCATGGAGACTGCCATCAATCACAGTCACTGAGCAAACAGTTCTAGCTTTCAATACAGCACATTCAGTTCACAATATAACTGGACTGGACTGGATGTTAACATTACTGGCTTTTGGTCACATCTCACATTACCAATTGCTCCAGTGAAGTCAGTTGTGAGGGAGAATGATGGATATTGTCTTATTGCAGGCTACATGACTCTGCTCTGTTGTACGTTTGCAATGCTGTAACCATCTTACCCAGAATTTAAGCCGCTCCACTAAAAAAAGAAACACAGTCAGGATGTTGTTACTGTGCTGAGCTCTCCTCCACGGGAACAAACCAGCCAACACACTGTCACTGGGAACAGTTGCCCTGAACATAGACAGGAAGTGTAGACTTCTCTGAATGTTGCTCTCACTGCTCTAATAAAGAAACGTTGGATCTTCCATTCGTAATGTGCTTTAGTAATTAATTTATACAAATTGACAAACATCTTAATGCAGTTTTACTTGCTGTAAAACAGTCCAAAACCAAAAGTGGACTTATTCATTAAGGCTTATCAGGTCAGGTTTAGCTAGGAATTAGGGCGGAATGGGGGCAATGACTGTGGAGACTGCATGGGAAGTACAATGATATTCCTCAGTTATCATCACTCCTAACGTCAGATAGAATTGAATATACTTCACAACAAGGAACGAGCCAACGGTTGGGAGATGCAATGCTGAATGACAATATGAACTGAACAGGGTCATTTTAAATGCGATAAACTGAACTATATTTTATATACACACCATTTAATCATTGGAAATACAGATTGAGTAGGGTCACTGCACCTGAAACATTAACTTTGATGTCTCTTCACAGATACAGTCAGACCTGCTGAGCTTTCCCTCCAAAGCCTGTTTTTGTTTGAAATTGATCATATTGTTCATATCTGGCAGGATGCTTACAATTACAAGCAGATGCTAATAACAAAATGTACAGGACTACAGGGACAATACAGGACAATAATAGTAGAAATATCGCTCATTCCAAACTGGAAGAGACAATGGCTGAGTTTTCACCACCTTTCTGTAATAATTCTATGTTATGCATTGAAAGCTTTTGGAGGTTGGGGAGACAAACTAGTTCAATGAAGGACACAATGTTCCATCATCAAAAATTATCCCTATTATTTCATGAAGTTCAGCTGCCTCTAAAATGCATTTTCAAACAAAATAAATTTCCAGAGATTTCCAGAAATTTACAAGATGTTCAGAATGTTTTTGTACTTTCTATCTTAAAGAAGAAACAGATTTCGGCTGTAATTCAGGTGTCACAGACACATCAACTGTAATAGATACAAGAAAGTGCCACATTCTCCAAATATTACCAAGGTCAACATGTAGACCTGTCAAGAAACATGAAATATAGAGATAATGGAAACATGAAAAACAAACAGAAAATGCTGGAGAAACGAAAAAGATGAAGAAGTATCTGCAGATAGCAACAGAATTAACATATGTCATACGATGTGACACTGTTCTGAAAAGTCATGTTGGAATCAAAGGTAATTTTTTTGCATCTCTGCTCAGATGTTGCCAGATCTACTGAGTTTCACTCCAGCTCTTTTGATTTCTTTCTTCTTTCTGAATTGTGACTAAGTGTTGGTCTGAATAATAGCAGCAAAGCTGTTATCTCAGTTGAATCTCGAATAATTTGTTATGGACATTAAATGAGAAATTAGAAAGTTCCTATTTTTGACAGGGCTCTAAATATCGATGACGTATTGCATTGTGAGAACTTGCGATGAAAACGTTGAAACAAAACAGGAGTTGCTGTCGATGCTCAGCAGGTCTGGCAGCAGCTGTGCAAAGAAATCAGAGTTAACGTTTCAGGTCCAGTGCACCTTCCTCAGAACTGATGGTAACACGGAAAATGTTGGTTTATATGTAGAAGAGACTGGATAGCTCTTAATGGAGACTGTTAGTAGCTAACAATAGAGTGTGAGTAATGGAAAGCTATATGACAACTCGAGGAGAAAGTGAGGTCTGCAGATGCTGGAGATCAGAGCTGAAAATGTGTTGCTGGAAAAGCGCAGCAGGTCAGGCAGCATTCAAGGAACAGGACATTCGACGTTTCGGGCAAAGTAGGGCTTATGCCCGAAATGTCGAATTTCCTGTTCCTTGGATGCTGCCTATATGACAACTCGGCCAGGTGTATGGATAGGGGGCTAGGACATAGGGGAGTTCAGGCTCGAAAATTATTGAACTTGATTATGAGTCTAAAGGGCTGCAGGGTCCGCACATGGAAAATGAGGTGTTCTTCCAGCTTGCGCTGAAGATTTCTGGAACACTGCAGCAAGCCAGACACAGAGATATTGGCCAGGAAACAGGATGGGCTGTTAAACTGTCAGGCAATTGAAAGCTCATAGTCATTTGCAGCTGTGCAACTTGGATGTTCTCTGAAGCGGTCACCCAGTCTACTCTTCATTTCCCCGATGTAGAGGAGACCACATTGTGAGCAGCGCATGTAGTAGACTGGTTTCTGGGAAATGTTGGTAAGGTGCTGCTTCACCTGGAGGGCATAGTTGGGCCCTTCGATACTTAAGAGGAGGGAGGTAAATGGGAAAGTGTTACACCTCCGGCAGGGGAAGTGAAGTGGACCTGTGTTGAGAATGAATAAAGAGTCGACCAGTGTGTCCTGGGGGGAATGATCCCTCTAGAAGGTGGACAATGGGGGAGAGGTGAATATGTGCAGGTAGGGGCATCTCGCTGGAGGTGGGGGAAATGCGGGCTGATGATCCTCTGCATGTGAATGTTGCTGGGATAGTAGGTAAGGACAAGGGAAACGCCATTGCTAGAGGGAAGGGGAGGGAAAAAACTTGAAGTGCAGGAGCTGGGTCAGACTCAGTTGAGGACCCTGTTGACAACAACGATGGGGAATCCCTTGATTGAGGAACAAGGTGGACATTTCAAAGTCCTCCTTGTTGAATTTAGTATCATCAGAAGCAATGTGGTGGAGACGGAGGAACTGGGGGAATGGAATTGAGTCTACGCGGGAAACTTGGTGTGAGGACATATACTCCAGGAAGCTGTGGGAGTCGGTGGGTTAATACTGGACACCAGTGGCTTGTCTATCCTCAGAAATGGAAGCAGAGATGTTGAGGAAAGGAAGGAAGGAGTCAGACATAGACCAGATGAAAGTGATGGAGGGGTTCAAATTCCAAGCGAAATCGGTGAACTTTTCCAATTCCGGACACGGTAGAGACGCAGCAGCGATGATATCATCGATATATCGGACAAAGAGTTGTGGATGGGTGCTGGAATAGAACTGGAACAGGGAATGGTCGACGTACTCCAAGAAGAAACAGGCATACGTGTGTATCCATGCACTTCCTCTGTGTGTCAGGAGAAGGCTGAAGCAATGGGTCTGCCCAGGCAGTTCTGTTTGTGAATTTTTGCGGGGAGATATAAGCGAGCACTGCTATTAGAGGACCATCAAATTTGGGGCAGTTAGGGGGAGGAGTGTGTGGGGCAGGAATCTCCAGATGAAATATGTTCAGTTATCATAGTTGATAAAATGCCATGATGTGCCGTGGTAGGGTCATCGTGCAGGGGGAGATTAGAGGAGGTATCTGAGAGCGGGCATTCAACCTCTGCAATTTCGAAATCAGTCCAGCAGACTTATAGGGACAGGCTGAGTAACACAGTTAGGGTCGGATCTAAGGACATGGAGTGTAGGCTGTTCGGACAGTGACAGGTTGGATTTGGCGAGGGGAGGGCAGAGAAATTAAACAACCAATGTCATGTGCAGATTTCTCAATGAACAGATTTAGTTCAGGTAAAGGCCAGAGGGAGGTGTCCAGGTGGCCGGAGAGTGTTGCAGCTGGGTAACGGGGTATATGGGACAGGGAGAGGAATCTTGCCAAAAGAAATGGGCTCTGAGGCGAAGACAGCAGAAGATCTCAACTTAATGTCATACCTAAAATTCTTTAAAGTGGGGGCACAGAGAGGTAAAGTTTAGATATTTGCTAAGTACAGAACCTTCAGCATCAGAGAGTGGAAGTTCAGGAGGTATGGTGAATAAACGACCGTAGGTGGAGTTGGGAGAGGGCATGGAGTCAGAGGACAGGGTATGGGAGTGGAGGAAGTTTCCAGAGGGTCAATGGCATCTCCACGTTGTTGCAAATTGTGTGCCCAGTACAACTGGTTAGCACACCGAATAAACCGGTGAATAAATTAAAATTGTGGAGTGGTGCAGCCTTGAGACAATATGATGCGTTGCTGGTGGACAGAGAAAATGTTGATCTCAGTAGTACTGATGTCGCACGATCAGTCCTCAGAAAGTAACTGATTGAAAATAATTGGGAAGGTAATCTTATTGTAACATCCTGATTTTACTGGAGTGACACACAACAGCAAGGTCTTACTTTTGTAGACTTTAGACCAATCTGAAAACATAATATATCTTGATGTTATTAACAGGACAAATTTATCCATGGTTTATGAATGCACTGGCAAGGGCAGAGTTTATTTCTCATTCCCAATAGCTCTGGGGAAAGTGTCGTTGTTCAGTGAGGAAATTACCAGTGCAGAATTTCCTGCGATTCCCATTGACCACAATTTACTCAGGATCCCTGATGTCACACGAGTCAAATACTACTTTGATGTAACGCAAGTTACTCTGACCTCAAATTAACTGACATTGGAAAATCAGTGAATTGAATTAAAAAACAAAGCATAGTACACGGCCTATTTGAACAATGTGCTCACTCTACTCACATTTTTTAAGGGAAAACTGATGCATGGATTTCTGATTCTGAGGAGAGGTTTGTCCTATTTGTGATGAGGCTGTTTGGTTAAATGCTGTGACAGAGAGACAGAAAGAAACTCCACTCTGTACCATGAGGATCAAAACCAGCCTGTTCACGGTGCATCAGACAATGACAGAAACGCACTATTGTCTGTTCCTTTTGGACATTGATCATCTCAATCTCATCATTGACTGATGACAAATAGCAGCACTAGATGTCAGCGGCTCCCATTATCACAGTTGGAAAGCAAAAAGGGGAAGGGATGGCCAGAGAAAGTGGGAGTAATCGGGGAATTGGTGTAACTTACAGTGGGAGTGGCAGAAGAAGTGTGTGAAGGGAGATCATCGGTGGAAAAGTATGTAGCAGCAGAAGGGGTAGTGCAAGGGGAGTAGGAGTGTAAGAAAGGAGTAGGACGGAGGAGGAAGAATGGCAGATGAAGTTTTAGTGACAGGAAAAAGCCTGTTTTTGAGGAAGCGAGATTGGATGAGAAAACATCACTGTACAAGAAAATCGGGATCTGGTTTCCATTCAAAATGTAGAAACGATTTCTTGTACTTTCTCTTCTATCACTTGATTCTTTTCCACTTGATTCAGGTTGGACATGTACTATATATTTCTATATCTCCATCAAGTGCAGACGACATTTTTCTTTGTCCCCTACGGTATTGTTTCAATATTTTTGATTTTATTTGCATATATATTTGCTTCCATTCATGGTGGATATGAGAATATGATTTGATCTTCTGCAGTTTGCCCATAACATAGAATTTATTTGAATATTTATACTCATCACACTCGCTGATTTAAACAAACAATGAATGATTACATGTCTATCCTGCAGATTAAAAAATTTCTTCAGCTCTAGTAATTGCAGGGAATGTTACAAAGAACAGTTCCACACAAAATACTAACCTTCCATTGCAAGGTGCCAAACCCTAGTTTATCGTAAATTATTTACATTGTTTCTAAATATAACATGCAGAGGGGCAGAGTGTAAAAGGTGAATTCAACTCTATGTCGAAAATGGTACTTGTGGCTCCCTCGTAAAATGTGTTAACTACATCACTCATAAAATGAATAAAATAGGAAAAGCAAGAGACTGGAACTGTCAAATTACCCTCTGAATAACATCTGGAGAACAGGGAGGAAATCAGAGTTTGTTTGTGATATTCAGAAATGACGATTGTGAGAATGTGGGAGGTGGGGAGCAGTGGAATGATGACCAATATTATGGATGATACAAAGATGACCTGGGTGGATCACAGTCAGGAGGAAAGTGTTAGGCTACAGGAGGATAGAAATAGATTATTCAGATATCCAGATCAATGGCCTGATGAAATTTAACACCGATAAATTGGGAAGATGCAAATCAGAAGTAACAAGACAAGTGAGTACTCAAAAGTGTGTATGAAAGAGGAGGGCTAAATTTTCTTGTTTTTTCTTTGCAGCAGAGAAGGTTGAGGAGGGAACCTGGTTCAGGTGTACAAGAGCATAAAGGGTATGGAGAGGATGAACAGACAACAGATTTTTTCCTTAGTCAAAGAATCAAAAAAAGGGATACACTTTTAAAGCGAAAGGCAGGGGATTGAGAGAGGATATGTGGAGTGTCTTTCGAACTGAGAGGGTACTATGAATCTGGAATGCATTGTCTAGGAGGGTGGTTGAGGCAGGTAACCATACAAACGTTTAAGAAGTCTTTGGATATGCACTTGCTGGCACTGACTTGACAGGCCTGTTTTTCATTGCAGGATTCTTTGCAGTGGCAGCCATGAGCACTGTGATATATTCTGAAACAATAAACAATGGCAGTTGCTGTTTTGTTCCTTTGACTGTTCTCAATAAGTGGCTCTATTACAAACCAGCATCAGTTCATGCAGCGTCAGCACTTACTCAACCAAAGTCAGCCCAGCCATCTCTGGGAACATCCAGGATAATTCACATGCTCTGTGCAAGCATTGTCCAACAACAACACTGATATTGTTCTGGCTGTTTGCTACCATTATTATAGTCACAGCCATAACTTGAACACAGCTTTTCCTCCATTATAATGCAGACCTCTAGCAAGAAGGGTGTTATTTCTCTGAAGCATAATAAATTATTTCCCAGGTATTCACTTTGACAAACAGCAAGCCTTCCTATGTTTTTTGCCAGTTGTTTATCTCAGAATTCACCCCCCAACCTTTTTCCACTTTAACATTTTCTTGTGCACTATCTCCCTGATCCCACACACCTCACTCCCTCACATCCCCCACACTCTCCATCCTTACTGACGAATCTTTGAAAAACCTGCGCCTCATCTCGATAATTTATTCCAACTCCCAACTCACATTTTGGACTGATTTGATTCCTTCTCTCGAAATGGTCCTTAAAGTGGCCGTGTCTAATGTCCTATTCACCTCGACCTTCTACTCAGTTCCTGATCTGCTGCTTTGGTTCTCACTCTCCTGGTTTATTCAAATCCATATGACTCGCACCAGCAAACCTCCCCCACAAGGATATTGGTGCTCGTCCACTTAAGATACAAACTGTCGTTTTTGTCCAGGTCCCCACCTGTCTTGGAAGAGATTCCAATGATCCAACAATCTGAAACACTCACCACTGAAGTAGCATGTTAACAACATATTAAGCTATACTGTCTTCCTCATCCTTCCCTCTTTTCCACATGGCACGTGGAGTAATCCAGACATCACAGAGGATTGGTCTGTATCTATCTATCATCTATCTATCTATCTATCTATCTATCTATCTATCTATCTATCTCTATCTCTATCGCTGTCTCTTTCTCGCACCCCCCCCCCCCCCACACGCACACATTCAGAAGGCAGACAGATAGACATAACATTACTCGGAGGCTGAGAGAAATTGTGTTTCTTCTGAATGTCAGTTTGCTCGCTGAGCTGGAGAGTTCATTTTCAGATAGTTCATCACTATACTAGGGAGCATTATCAGTGAGCCTCTGGTGAAGTGCTGGTGTTATGTCCCACTTGCTATTTATGTATTTAGGTTTCCTTTAGTCAGTGATGTAATTTCCAGTATTGGTGATTTTATGTCCGGTTCTTTTTCTCACAGTGTTAGATGGAATCAAAATTGATGTGTTCGTTGATAGAGTTCAGATTGGAATGCTATGCTTCTAGGAATTCTCGTGCGTGTCTCTGTTTGGCTTGTCCCAGATCGATGTGCAGATGCAGTCGAAATGGTATACTTTCTCATCTGTATGTAAGGATACGAGTGATAGTAGGTTATGTCTTTTTTTTCTGGCTAGTTGTTGTTCACGTATCCAGATGTCTATTTTTCTGCCTGTTTTTCCGATGTAGTGTTTGTTACAGTTCATGCAAGGCTTATTCTTCCTGGAGCAGAAAAGACAAATATGTGAACTTATTGCGGTGCTCAAAAGTATGAAAAGATGTAAAACAGGAGTACTCCATTTCCGTTAGTTAGCATTACAGCATCAAGGAGTTCTAATTTCAAGATTATCAGCAAAAGAGCCAGGAGTGAGATACGGAAAATCTTCTTTATTGAGAGAGTTGTTAGGAATTGGAATGGACTGCCTGGGAGAGTTGTGGATGAGCCAGACCTCTGTGGTGGGCAAGTTGTTGGAGGGAATCCTGAGGGACAGGATGTCCCTGTATTTGGAAAGACAAGGACTGATGTGGGATAGTCAACATGGCTTTGTGAGTGAGAAATCATGTCTGACGGACTTGATTGAGTTTTTTGAAGAAGTAACAAAGAAGACTGATGAGGGCAGAACAGTGGATGTGATCTATATGGACTTCAGTAAGACTTTCAACAAGGTTCCCCATGGTAGACTGATTAGCAAGGTTATATTTCATGGAATACAGGGAGAAGTAGCCATTTGGATACAGAACTGGCTCAAAGGTAGAAGACAGAGGGTGTTGGTAGAGGGTTGTTTTTCAGACTGGAGAACTTGACCAGTGGAGAGCCACAAGGATCGATGCTGGGCCATCTACTTTTTGACATTTACATAAATGTTTTGGATGTGAGCATACGACGTACAGTTAGTAAGTTGCAGATGTAGTGGACAGCGAAGAGAGTTTCTTTAGATTACAACAGGATCTGGACCAGATTGGTCAATGGACTGTGAGGTAGCAAATTGAGTTTAATTCAGATAAATGCGATGTGTTGAATTTTGGGAAAGCAAATCTTAGCAGGAATTATACACTTAGTAGTAAGGTCCTAAGGAGTGTTGCTGAACAAAGAGACCATGGAGTGCAGGTTCATAGCTCCTTGAAAGTGGGGTCGCAGGTAAATAGGATAGTGAAGAAGGCATTTGTAATGCTTTCCTTTATTGGTCAGAGTATTGAGTACAGGAGTTGGGAGCTCATGTTGCTGCTGTACAGGATATTGGTGAGGTCACTCTTGGAATATTGCGTGCAATTCTGGCCTCCTTCCTATCGGAAAGATGTTGTGAAACTTGAAAGGGTTTAGAAAAGATTTACAAAGATGTTGCCATGGTTGGAGTATCTGAGCTACAGGGAGAGGCTGAACAGTCTGGGGCTGTTTTCTCTGGACCTTCGGAAGCTGAGGGGTAACCTTATAGAGATTTACAAAATTATGAAGGGTATGGATAGAATAAATAGACAAAGTGTTTTCCCTGGGGTCAGGGAGTCCAGAACTAGGGGACATAGGATTAGGGTGAGTGGGGAAAGATATAAAAGAGACCTAAGGGACAACTTTTTCACACAGAGGGTGGTGCGTGAATGGAATTAGCTGCCAGAAGATCTGTTGGAGGCTGGTACAATTGCAACATTTAAGAGGCTTTTGGATGGCTATATGAATCGGACGGGTTTGGATTGATATGGTCGGGTTGCTGGCAGATGGGACTAGATTCGGTTGGGATAACTTGTCGGCATTGACAGGTTGGACCGAAGGGTCTGTTTCCATGCTGTACATCTCTATGACTCTAACAGGGTGTGTATTTGGAAATGTGAATTTAACAGGCTGCAGAAATAGGGCTGTCAAATGAGAGGGGCTTGGGAGACACTCCTAGAGCTGATGCACACACAGTGGCCAATGGCCTCCTCTTGTACTAAAAAGTATTGCACATGTGTCTGATGTGAATGAAACTCAGTATCCGATTATTTCCCATTGTGAATGCTCGCAAATATCTGATTATTTAGTGCAGCATAAACATTTGAAATGCAAGTATTGCAAGGCCAGCATCATTACATAGTCTAATTATTGGTCAGAACATGAATATTTTAAATGTTCACATTTGTGAGATGATTTGTACCTCGGCTGCTCGTTTTTGTGGTTCTTGCTGGGAATTTGTGTTTCAGACGTTTCGTCCCCTGTCTAGGTGACATCCTCAGTGCCTGGGAGTCTCCTGTGAATCGCTTCTGTGATGTTTCCTCCGCATTTATAGTGGTTTGTCTCTGCCGCTTCCTGTTGTTAGTTCCAGCTCTCCGTTGTAGTGGCCGGTATATTGGGTCCAGGTCGATGTGCTTATTGATTGAATCTGTGGATGAGTTCCATGCCTCTAGGAATTCCCTGGATGTTCTCTGTTTGGCTTGTCCTATAATAGTAGTGTTGTCCCAGTCGAACCCATGTTGCTTGTCATCTGCGTGTGTGGCTACTAAGGATAGCTGGTCGTGTCGTTTTGTGGCTAGTTGGTGTTCATGGATGCAGATCATTAGCTGTCTTCCTATTTGTATCGTCTCCCTCTAAAGCTAAATGTGGAGTGGTCTATTGACGTGCTGTTAGTTGCAGAGTAGGTAGTAGTTCCAGAGGCTTCAGTGAGCAGCAACTCAGCAAAAGTTGCAGGTAAGCTCAAGTGAAGTCTTTTTAACGCTAGTCTGACAGCAGTTGAAATGGCAGTTAGGGCAGTTGCATGTTCCTCCTGCAGGATATGGGAGCTCAGGGAGAATTCCACCGTCCCTGATGACTATACGTGTGGGCAGTGCAACCAGCTGCAGCTCCTGGAAGACCGTGTTCAGGAGCTGCACCTGACTGCTCTCCGGATCATCCAAGATACTGAGAACTTCATAGATAAGAGCTTTAGTGAAGTGGTAACGCCCATGTCCCCCCTTAGCCATGTTTGTGTAAAGACTATAATATCCCAGTCCCATGTAAAGATCCACGCCCTGAGTTCATATGCATTACCTGTCAGCCCTGTTATATTTAAATAAACGGAATTTAATCCAACAGGAGTTCCTTGCTTACAGCAGTGTTCCAGGCAGACAGTAGCTGGGCGACCACGAGGAATGGCAAAGGGAATAGGCAGAGAGTGCAAGAATCCCCTGTGGTCATTCCTCTCGAAAACAAGTATATCATTTTGGTTACTGATTGTGAGTGTTGGTAGATGGGGGATGGGTGTCAGGCAATGACCCTTCAGGGGAAAGCAGCAGTAGCCAGATTGGTTGCAAGGCGACTGGCTCTGGGCAGCAGCAGGATAAAGATAAACAGAGTCTTCGAGATAGGAGATTAGATTGTTAGGGAGACAGATCGGAGTTTCTGCGGCCACAAACGGGAACCCGGGATGGTGTGTGGCCTCTCAGGTGTCAGGGTCCAGGATGTCTCTGAGTGGCTGCTGAACGTTCTCGGGGAGCGGGGATGTTTGAGCTGCTCGACGTCATTGTGCACGTTGATACAAATGACACGGGTGGACATAGGAATGTGGTCCTACAGAATGATTACTGAGAGCTAGGAGAAAAGTTAAAAACCAGGACCTTGACAGTGATAATCTCCTGATTACTTCCAGTGTCATGAGGTAGTGAAGGTAGGAATAGGAGGGTATGGCAGATAAATATGTGAGTAACGAATTGGTGCTGGGGGAGGGATTCGTATTTTTAGATCATTGGGAGCTTTTCTGTGACAGAGTTGACCTGTTCAATGGGGACTGGTGGCACATGCACTGGAGTGGGAGAGGGGACCAATATCTTCGCAGCCAGTTTTGCTCGTGCTACAATGGAGTGCTTGAACGAGATTGGCAGGAGGTGGTATCCTGAAGAGCAGGGAGGCAAACGTGAGGCTGGAAG
Organism: Hemiscyllium ocellatum; assembly: GCF_020745735.1. NCBI lineage: Eukaryota > Metazoa > Chordata > Chondrichthyes > Orectolobiformes > Hemiscylliidae > Hemiscyllium > Hemiscyllium ocellatum. The sequence goes on from NW_026867893.1 coordinate 658,797, forward strand.
GAGAAATAGTATTCAGATTAGGACGTTGAAGAGATAGATCATGCAGGAATACGACAGGGAGAAAGGAATGCCTATGGATTTAATTGCACTTATTTCAATGCAAAAGGACTAACAGGTCAGGTCGATGAATTTAGGGTGTGGATAGGTAATCGGCGCTGGATAGAGTATCTATTCCAGAAACATGGCTGAGGGATGGATAGGACTGACAGCTTAATGTAACAGGGTAAAGTGCATTAGGAGGGACAGACATGGTGGAAAGTGGGAGAGGGTTGCATTTCTGATTAAGGGATGTACCACAGCAGTGATCAGAGATAAAAATAACTGGTGAATCATTCGGTGAGGCTTTGTGGGTGGAACTAAGAAAAAAGAAGGGGATGGTGACATTAATGGGTTTGTACTATAGGCCCCCAAATAATCAACAGGAATTACAGGAACAAAAATATTTAGAGAGATTGGGAAGACGTTCAGAAACTTTCGGGTTGCCATAATAGGGGTTTAGTTTTTATAACACATACTAGAACTGCCAGAGCATTGAGCCATTCGATGGGAAGGAATCAAGTAAGTGTTTCAGGAAACTTTCCTCAAGCAGTATATAGAGGGTCCTAATCGGGAAGGGGCAAAATATGACCTACTCTTAAAAAATAGGTCAGGACACGTGAGTGAGATGACAGTAGATATGCACTTTGTGACCAGTGACCATAGTTCTATTAATTTTAAAATAGTTATGGAGAGGGATAAAAATTGGTTCACAGATTCAAGTTCTAAATTGGGACAAGGTTAATTTTGATGGACTCAGACAGGAGTTTGCAGGGGTTGATTAGAGTAGTCTGTTTGCAAGAAAAGGGAGATCCAGCAAGTGGGAGTTTAAGATCTATATGTTCCTGTGGGGGTGAAAGGAAAGTTGACAGGAAGGAGGAACCCTGGATTGCAAGAGATGTTTAGGCTTTGACCAAACAAAATGTGGAGGCATAGCTTAGGTAGAGGCAGCTAGAATCACGGAAATCCCTGGAGGTGTACAGGGGATATAGGAGTTTACTGAAGAAGGAAATCAGGAGGACGAATAGGGGGTATGAGATAACCTTACCTGAGAAGATCAGGGTGAATCCAAAGAGGTGCTTTAAGTATATTAAAGGAAAAGCATTAACTGGAGAGAGAATAGGACCCCTCAAAGACCAAAGTGGACATGTATGTGTAGTACCATAAGGGATAGGCGATGTCCTCAACAAATATTTCTCCTCTATATTTACAATGGAGAAAGACATGAATACATGGGAATTTGGGGAAATTAGTGATGATTACTTGGGGGCAGTCCATTTCACAGAAGAGGAGGTATTGGATGTACTATAATGTTTGAAGTTGGAGAAATCTCATGAGGCCTTACCAGATATAGCCAAGAACACCGCAAGGGGCTAGAGAAGAATTTGCGGGGGCCCTGGCTGATAATTTTGATCAAAAAGTAAAAAAGTGAGGTCTGCAGATGCTGGAGATCAGAGCTGAAAATGTGTTGCTGGTTAAAGCACAGCAGGTCAGGCAGCATCCAAGGAACAGGAAATTCGACGTTTCGGGCCAGAGCTCTTCATTCCTGATGAAGGGCTCTGGCCCAAAACGTCGAATTTCCTGTTCCTTGGATGCTGCCTGACCTGCTGTGCTCTAACCAGCAACACATCTTCCGCTCTGATAATTTTGATCATCAGTTACCACAGGTGAGATCCCAGAAGACTGAAGGATAGCAAATGTTGTGCCCTTATTAAAGAAGGACTGAAAAATAAAGCCTGGGAAGGACAGACCATTCATCTTAACATCTGTGGTAGCTATATTACTTGAGAAGATTCTGAGGGATAAGATGTGCATGCATTCGGAAGACAGGGTTTGATTAGGAATAGGAGGCAAGGCGTTTTGATTGGAAGTTCATGCCTAACGAATTTCCTAACACTCTTTGCTGACGTGACCAGGAAAGTCGAGTGGGGCAGGGCAGTCGAGGTCGAAACTTGTGGTGCTGGAAAAGCACAGCAGGTAAGGCAGCATTCGACGAGCAGGAGAATTGACATTTCCGGCATAATTCAATTATAAGGAATGTACAAAACATCGATACTCCTGCTTCTCTGATGCTGCCTGACCTGCTGGGTTTTTCCACTGCCTCACGTTTCGACTCTGATCTCCAGCATCTGCAGTGATCCCTTTCTCCAAGGTTGGTAGACCCTTGGCGAAAGTGTAATTCAGTTACACCAGAACAGGATGAAGCTTCTCAGTCCCTGACGCATGTTTTACAGTTACAGGAGGAGACCAATCAGCCTCTTGAGTCGATAGAACTAGACCCAGTTTAGATCATGCTGCAATAGGATCTGACTATTCAGCTACTTGAAGTCAGGGACACAGGAAATGGTAGAGGCAACAAAGTGACTGGACTATGGGGTATACTAACACCAGGCTATTTAAACCCTCAAGCCTGCCCTTCCCTCCAGTCAGGTTAGGGCTGATCTCTCTCGACCGCAATTTCTCTTTCATGTCCAATTCTTTGTAGCCCTCAACTCCCAGATGTGTCAAAATCCATTAACAACTCCCTGTTCCCCAAATCAATTCAGAGGTGTAGCTGTCTGGGATAGAGAAGCCCCAACAGTCGCTACCCTCTGAGAGAAGGAAACAGTCCCCACACATATACCTTGGTCTATTGATATGAGCAAAAGTTATGGACATAGCGTCCAGATGTCAACTAGATTCATTCCTACCAATGAGCAACTCGATGGTATCCATTACCTGTGTTCCTCACCTCACCATGCCGCCTCCTCTGACTCCCCCACCTCGCCTCTTTATCTGTACAACCACCCCCAGTCCTGAAGAAAGGTTATACCCAAGGAGTGGACTTCTTCTCCTGATGCTGCCTGGTTTGTTGTGTTCTTTTAGCCTCCTGCATTCCAACATTTGCATTTTAAACCAAAATCTCTACAAGTGTAATAGGTCAAAGAGAGTGAACGAGCTGTGTCTCTTCTTATCCAACAGCTGCGATGGGCTGAATGGCGTTCTCATATTTCCGTGAAACCAGCTCCAGATGCCCAATGAGCTCCTCGTTTTTAGTCCTTTGGAAATGTTCAGGTTCCAGTAGTACTGTTACATGTTAAGAGCACAAGCTTGAATGTTGTCAGATTTTGATGCTTTATGCGATCTTTTCTGAGTATACTGACTTCTAATCGAACTGTGGAGGATCAGACATTGCTGAAGCAGCTGATGGTGTTCGTGCCGAGGAAGCTACCTGGAAGATCGGCCACAGAGATATCCTGGGACTGAGAGGATTGATCTCCACCAGCCACATTGTGTTCAGAATGGCCCAACCAGTGGGGAGTTTACAACTGATTCCCAATATTTAAGTTTATTCAGTCTCCTTGACACCTTGTGCAGTCATGGGGTAAAAACAAAGACCGCAGATGCTGGAAACCAGAGTCTAGATTAGAGTGGTGGTGGAAAAGCACGGCAGGTCAGGCAGCATCCGAGGAACAGGAAATTCGACGTTTCGGGCCAGAGCTCTTCATTCCTGATGAAGGGCTCTGGCCCAAAACGTCGAATTTCCTGTTCCTTGGATGCTGCCTGACCTGCTGTGCTCTAACCAGCAACACATCTTCCGCTCTGATAATTTTGATCATCAGTTACCACAGGTGAGATCCCAGAAGACTGAAGGATAGCAAATGTTGTGCCCTTATTAAAGAAGGACTGAAAAATAAAGCCTGGGAAGGACAGACCATTCATCTTAACATCTGTGGTAGCTATATTACTTGAGAAGATTCTGAGGGATAAGATGTGCATGCATTCGGAAGACAGGGTTTGATTAGGAATAGGAGGCAAGGCGTTTTGATTGGAAGTTCATGCCTAACGAATTTCCTAACACTCTTTGCTGACGTGACCAGGAAAGTCGAGTGGGGCAGGGCAGTCGAGGTCGAAACTTGTGGTGCTGGAAAAGCACAGCAGGTAAGGCAGCATTCGACGAGCAGGAGAATTGACATTTCCGGCATAATTCAATTATAAGGAATGTACAAAACATCGATACTCCTGCTTCTCTGATGCTGCCTGACCTGCTGGGTTTTTCCACTGCCTCACGTTTCGACTCTGATCTCCAGCATCTGCAGTGATCCCTTTCTCCAAGGTTGGTAGACCCTTGGCGAAAGTGTAATTCAGTTACACCAGAACAGGATGAAGCTTCTCAGTCCCTGACGCATGTTTTACAGTTACAGGAGGAGACCAATCAGCCTCTTGAGTCGATAGAACTAGACCCAGTTTAGATCATGCTGCAATAGGATCTGACTATTCAGCTACTTGAAGTCAGGGACACAGGAAATGGTAGAGGCAACAAAGTGACTGGACTATGGGGTATACTAACACCAGGCTATTTAAACCCTCAAGCCTGCCCTTCCCTCCAGTCAGGTTAGGGCTGATCTCTCTCGACCGCAATTTCTCTTTCATGTCCAATTCTTTGTAGCCCTCAACTCCCAGATGTGTCAAAATCCATTAACAACTCCCTGTTCCCCAAATCAATTCAGAGGTGTAGCTGTCTGGGATAGAGAAGCCCCAACAGTCGCTACCCTCTGAGAGAAGGAAACAGTCCCCACACATATACCTTGGTCTATTGATATGAGCAAAAGTTATGGACATAGCGTCCAGATGTCAACTAGATTCATTCCTACCAATGAGCAACTCGATGGTATCCATTACCTGTGTTCCTCACCTCACCATGCCGCCTCCTCTGACTCCCCCACCTCGCCTCTTTATCTGTACAACCACCCCCAGTCCTGAAGAAAGGTTATACCCAAGGAGTGGACTTCTTCTCCTGATGCTGCCTGGTTTGTTGTGTTCTTTTAGCCTCCTGCATTCCAACATTTGCATTTTAAACCAAAATCTCTACAAGTGTAATAGGTCAAAGAGAGTGAACGAGCTGTGTCTCTTCTTATCCAACAGCTGCGATGGGCTGAATGGCGTTCTCATATTTCCGTGAAACCAGCTCCAGATGCCCAATGAGCTCCTCGTTTTTAGTCCTTTGGAAATGTTCAGGTTCCAGTAGTACTGTTACATGTTAAGAGCACAAGCTTGAATGTTGTCAGATTTTGATGCTTTATGCGATCTTTTCTGAGTATACTGACTTCTAATCGAACTGTGGAGGATCAGACATTGCTGAAGCAGCTGATGGTGTTCGTGCTGAGGAAGCTACCTGGAAGATCGGCCACAGAGATATCCTGGGACTGAGAGGATTGATCTCCACCAGCCACATTGTGTTCAGAATGGCCCAACCAGTGGGGAGTTTACAACTGATTCCCAATATTTAAGTTTATTCAGTCTCCTTGACACCTTGTGCAGTCATGGGGTAAAAACAAAGATGCTGGAAACCAGAGTCTAGATTAGAGTGGTGGTGGAAAAGCACGGCAGGTCAGGCAGCATCCGAGGAACAGGAAAATCGACGTTTCGGGCAAAAGCCCTTCATCAGGAACAGAGGCAGGGTCCCTGCAGAGTGCAGAGATAAATGAGAGGGGTGTGAGGTGGGGTGAAGTGCAATAGGTAAATGGGGGTGGGGATGGACGTGATAGGTCAGGGAAGAGAGTGGGAGAAGATAGCAAAGTGTCCAATGGGGGAATGCAGATGGGAAAGAAGGCTCTAGGTCAGAGGAGAGGGTGGAGTGGTTAGGTGGAAAAGAGGATAGGCAGGTAGAATAGGTCCTGGGGACGGTACTGAGCTGAAAGGTTGGCACTGGGGTGAAGTAGGGGAAGGGGAAATTAGGAAATTAGTGAAGTTCAAATAGAAGCCCTGGGGTTGAAGTGTTCTGAGGCAGAAGATGAGGTGTTCTACCTCCAGGCGTCTGGTGGTGAGGGAGCAGCGGTGGAGGAGACCCAGGACCTGCATGTACTCGGCAGAGTGGGAGGGGGAGTTGAAATGTTGGGCCACAGGGCGGTGTGGTTGATTGATGCGGGTATCCCGGAGATGTTCCCTAATGCGCTCTGCTAGGATGCGTCCAATCTCTCCAATGTAGAGGAGACCGCCTCGGCAGTAACGAATGCAATAAACGATATATGTGGATGTGCAGATAAAACTTTGGTGGGTATGCAAGGCTCCTTTAGGGCCTTGGATGGAGATTAGAGAGGAGGTGTGGGCGCAAGTGACAGGGGAGTGTTCCAGAAGGGAGGGTGGGTCGTTGGGGACATAGACCTGACCAGGTAGTCACGGAGGGAACGGTCTTTGCGGAAAGTGGAAATGGCTGAGGAGGGAAATATATCCCCAGTGGTGGGGTCCGTTTGGTGGTGGCGGAAATGTCGTCGGATGATTTGGTGCATGTGAAGGTTGGTAGGGTGGAAGGAGAGCACCAGGGAGGTTCTGTCCTTGTTACGGTTAGAGGGATGGAGTTTGAGGGTGGAGGTGTGGGATGCAGATGAGATGCATATGAGGGCATCTTTAGCCACGTGGGAATGAAAATTATGGTCTTTAAAGAAGGAGGCCATCTAGTGTGTTCTGTGGTGGAACTGGTCCTCCTGGGAGCAGATACGGCGGAGGCAGAGGAATTGGGAATGTGGGATGGAATCTTTGCAGCAGGTAGGGCTATGGGACTCGGTTGGTTTGGGAAAGGGGGTCCTGTGGAAATGTTCAGGTAGCTATGGGACTTCGTAAAAATGTCATTGTCAAGTCAGTCGTCATTAATGGAGATGGAGAGGTCCAGGAAGGGGAGACAGGTGTCAGAGACGGTTCAGGTAAATTTAAGGTCAGGGTGGAATTTGTTGTTTAAGTTGATGAATTGCTCAACATTCTCGCGAGAGCACGAGGTGGCGCCAATGCAGTCATCAATGGAGCGGAGGAAGAGGTGGGGAGTGCTGCCTGTGTAATTACGGAAGGTGGACTTTCTACGTAGCCAACAAAGTGACAGGATTAGCTGGGACACAAAAGGGTGCCCATTGCTACCTCTTTGGTCTGTAGGAAGTGCGAGGATTCGAAGGAAATATTGTTAAGGGTGAGGACCAGTTCAGCTAAACGAATGAGAGTGCCGGTGGAAGGGTACAGTTGGGTGCGTTGGGAGAGGAAAAAACGAAGGGTTTGGAGGCCCTGGTCATGGCAGATAGAGGTGTACAGTGATTTGATATCCATGATGAAGATGAGGCGTTGGGGGCCGGGGAAACGGAAGTCTTGGAGAAGGTGGAGGGCGTGGGTGATGTCTCGAATGTATATGGGGAGTTTCTGGACTAGGGAGGATAGGACAGTGTCGAGGTAGTTAGAGATGAGTTCAGTGGGGCTGGAGCATGCTGAAATAATGGGTCCGCCAGGGTGATCAGGCTTGTGGATCTTGGGAAGGAGGTAAAATCGGGCGGTGCGGGGTTCCTGGACTATGAGTTTGGAAGCTGTGGGTGGGAGATCTCCTCCTGAGGGGTTGAAGTTCTGTATGGTCTGGAAGATGATGGTTTGTTTTTGGGGTGTGCGGGCATGGTCGAGTGGGCGGTAGGATGGAGGTGTCTTCGAGTTTGCGTCTGGCTTCAGCAGTGTAAATGTCAATGCGCCAAACTATCACTGCACCCTCTTTATCTGCTGGCTTGATGGTGCGTTTTGGATTGGAGCAGGGAGTGTGAAGGGCTGTGCGTTGTGAGGTTGAGAGGTTGGAGTGGGGGAAGGGGTAGACAGGTTGAGATGATAAATGTCTTGGCAGCAGTTGGATATGAGGACATCGAGGGCCGGTAATAGGCCAGCACGCGGTGTCCAGGTGGATGGAGTGTGAAATAGGAGGATATCATTGATGCTACAAAACGACAAACCAAAGAAGTAGAGACTGCAAAGACAAACTGCTCCATGGTGTTCCTCCTAGCTCCCTTGATAATGGATCACGTGCGTTACATTAATGTGGTTTCTTGATGGTAAGGAGAAACACCGGATGGTTTGTGCGATGTCTCAAGGAAGCATCTTCCATCTCTGAGAAGACAGACTAATCTTCTGCACGGATGTCAGAAGTTTTTGATAATGGCCAACTCTATTAGTGTGTGGCTGCTGACAGGTTTGTGAACAACATGATGCTCAGTGCAGGGTCTCACTCCAACTGTACATTCAGGCGGTGAGAGTTTGTTCAGAGAATGAACAACCAACCAACATGGGTTCTCCACACAGATATGTAAGCTATCATCGAGTAATAGAGTTCAAAAGGCCCTTTAGCCAAACTGGCCCATTCCAACTAAAATGTTCATCCATGCTAACTCCATTCCCTGCATTTGGCCCCTATCGTTCTAAACGTTTCCGATCATAAATTTGTCCAAATGTGAAAATATGTATTGCGGGAAACACGTTATATTTCATAATATCAATGTTTTGTTTTGGAAATAATGAATGTTGGTTAATAGCACACAAGTTTTATTGCAATCACACTTTATGCTTTTGTCGCATCACAAGTTAGACACTCATTTCCTTCACAATCTCCCCATGGTACCATCACCGCATGGATTAGACTGGTGTAACACCTTGACACTGTCTCATTGTGGAAAGGAGATCATTCCTTAAAAAGGAGAGAAAATCTGTTCATACTGCCCCAAATACTGTCTCAATATCACTCTGCAACTTCTGTAAGGTGTCTTCACTCTTATATTTCCATCATTTTTCAAAGAAGGACAGCACACATTTACTGTGCTGATTATGTGCTGCTCCGTATGACTTCTGTCAGTGGCTCATGACCAAGGACATCCAGCTCCTTTTCACTGAGAACACTTCCCATCATATCGCCTTCTCAGAAATACAAAATGAGAAGGATGGTATGTTTTGCAAAATCATTTCATTGCCTTGCAAAGCGCAGTGCTTTAAGCACAGCCACGTCGACAGCACAGCACTATTGTCATGGAAATGGTTAAAGATGCTGAGGAGGTGATGGCTTCGCTGTGTTATCTCTGGAATATTAACCCAGGAACACAGGTGATGACCCAGACCCCGGGTTTGAATCTCCCCACAGCAAATGTTAGAATTGAATTCAAGAAAAAGTCAAAAATTGAGAATCAAATCAAACAATGAAACCACTGTATTTGTACGACCTGGCACACTCATGCCCTTCAGAGACGAAAATCTACCATCTTCACCGGGTTAGTCTAACATGTGACTCCAGATCCACAGCACTGTGGTTAACACACAATTGCAATTTGAAGTGGCAAAGCCAGCCACTCTGTTACATCAAAGTCTACCAAGAAATGAAACCGGGCGGATCTCAGCACTGACTAATTACAGCCCATGGACTGCAGTGCATCAGGAAGGCAGCTGACCAATACATTCTGAGGACAATGAGGAAAGTAAATTAATTACGGGCCCGGCATCTTACTAATGAATAAAGGAAAATGATCACACTCATGGAAGAGAGACAAAGGGACATAACTCACTTCAAACCGGGACTTTGATGTACACCTGAAAAGGGCATGAATTTCAATAATATGGGAACAGGAGAAAAATAAATAAGATTAATCTGGATTTTTATTTCCATTCCAGCTGATCATCAACAATCCCTTCGTTTCTTCCTCTCTATCGCTCTCTTTCTCTATCTATTCAACTCCCTCTTCTCCCCTTCACAACAGACATCCCTGTCACCAACATCAGTCACACTATTTCCCAGTTACGTTCAGTTTTTATGTATGGTCGTTGGACTCGAAATGTCACTTCTTTTTTTCACTCGACCTGAGGCTGTCAAATCTCTTCAGTTTCTCTGGCACTTCCTCGTTCATTTTGTTTCTGATGTCTAGAATCATTCTTTGCTTTTTTTTTCAACCTTTCCTGTTGTTATGACATGGGATATCTGCATCACTGTCAAGGGCAGCGCTTGTTGACCTCACTAAATTCCTTTTACTGTGAGGCCATTCCTAAAGGCAGATGGTCTGACATCAGTCTTAATCCAGACCAGATGATAATGCTGGATATCTTTAACAAATGACAACAGTGAAATAGATAAACTTATTAACGAAGTACTGGTGGGATTATATTAGTATAATTCGTTTTTATTTCCTGTTCCTATCATTTGAATTTAAGTTCTATCATTCTCTGAAATAAGATTTTAAACAGTGTCGATAGTGTAGTTACCTGGGCCACTGAATTACGTGGCCAGCGACATTACTACTCTGACAGAATGTCCCTGTCATGAATTTACTTTACATACAAGAACAAGATTGTGATAGAAATATTTGTAACGGAAAGAGTGATTAGAAGAGAACTGGAACCATAAAGTCTGAATTTTACCAAGGTATAGATAATAGTTTATTTAGCAACCGCAGTGACGTCAAGATGGGGTCTGGGAATATCATGGAGCTGGTCGTGGGTAGCTTTGGCGATGGAGAGAAAACCAAACATAAATCAATTCAGGGCAAATAGGTACTTCGGGATTGTAAACAGTCTTGTTCCCAGATGTTTGTAAGGGCGGGAGTGTGGGCGGTTCTGAAATTTGTGGAGAATTAATGGATTTGCATTTGAAACTGAAGACAAAAGTTTCGATCTTTACTAAATATAGATAATCGAAATATCACTGAAGTTCACCATTGCTTGTGGGATTAATAAATTGATAGAGATGGGGAGACTTACCAGGAACACCAACAATAGCGAGCATTGGATAGTAACCAGCCTGAATAATCAGCAGTACACCATATATCCGATCTGTTAATATGTGCCAATACCAGGAAACAAGGTAAAGACCATAGGATAAAGTCCTGTCCATTGTTCCAGCATTCCATTCTATTTTTCTTAGATTCTGAACCGCTGGTGCGACATTCCAGTCTACTGTTCTCAGATTCTGATCCATTGTTGGGACATTCCAGTCTATGGTTCTCAGATTCTGACCTCTCCTCTACCTGTCTCTGCTACAGCTGATCACTGTTAGTGTTGGAGGTGGTGCATCCGCAGCTATAACGGGATAAAGCATTGCAAGAAGCCCTTTACATATAGAAGAGGAAAATCAACCAGTAACATAATTCGGATCCATGGAGACTGACATCAATCCCAGTCACTGAACAAACAGATCCAGTTAACTCCTTTCAGCATGCTACCTTCAGTTCACAATAACAATTGGATTGAATTGAATGTTGACATCGCTGGCTAATTGTCATATCTTCCATCAGCAATTACTGTCGTGAAGTTAATTGTGAAGGAAAATGATGGATGGTTTCTTGTCGCAGGCTCGTTGCTTCGGCTATGTTGTTCATTTGCAGTACTATAACTGCTGAACGCTCCACCATGACCACCCAACATAAACACATTGAAGATATTGTTAACATGCTGATTTCGTCTCGACTAGAACAGGTGCCTAGCAACAGATTTTCAGTGGGCATATTTGTCCTGAACATGCACAGGAAGTGCGGATCTGTCAGGACATTCCTCTCGTTGCTCTAATAAGACAATGTTGAATCTTCAACACACAATACGATTAAGCACTGTTTTCTGTAAACTCACGAACACCTTAATACACTTTATTGACTTCAAAGCAGTAAGAATTATATTTTTGGAATTCAGTCCAAAGCCAAATGTGGAATGTTGTCACAAAACCAGTCCTTGATTGTCCTTGATTTCTTTAAAGAGGCTCTAAGCGACCCAAGATTCTAATATGTCAGCATTTTGAAAGGTTGGTTGGTGCCCTTTTGTTTATAGCTAAAGATAATGCCTCATCCAGAAGCCTTTCATGTCTTTAAAAAGAAATCTATATAATCAAGAGGACGTGGCCAGCTCCCTAGCTGGACAGGTTGAATCAGTTCTGGGGTTGGTTGAGTCAGGGTCACTGGAAGCTCTCTGCCTCCTTCTGCGCTTCTGGCCTTATAACCTGTCAGCAGTTGTGTCAGTTAAACACTTTGTGCTAAGGGGTTTGTTCATTGGGATTGTTGCAAGTATTCTGGAACAGCATCCTTAAGTCAGAATAGCCTACTGGTTTCAGATATGATATGTTATTCAGGAATTCTATTTTTGGTTCCTTATGTTTCATTTGGTAAATTGGTAAATAAATGTTATGTATTTAAAACGCGGCAGTCTCACCAGCTAATTCACTCTGGGAATGTCAGCTATAAACTAACCTTCAACAAGCAGCAAAGTTATGGTCTGGGCTACCTGCTTAAAATGTTTTGAGGGGTTGGGTTTGGCCCATAACAGACTGGAGGCCCTTTGCAGTATTTAGATAAAGAGTGGCAGGTGTTAGTGTCTCTTACTTCGCGTGTTGATTGGCGAGTAAACAATGCTTCAGATAGCGATGGTTCTTGCAGGAACCAGGCTTGTTTTGGAGCTGGAAAAAGTGAGCTTGGGGGTTTTACAAAATGCACATAAGTCAAAGCAGAGAGAATTAGTAGACGAAGGGAATTGAAGCTACCTCCTAATGTGATGAAAGATGAGATGATTGCAGCAGTAGCTCAGCATTCCAATTTGCTGGAAACTCCATCAGGATCTGTAGAGGTGACTAATCTTCAATTGCAAATCAAACAGCTCGAGGGAGAAGCAGAAACGAATCGGTTTGAGCTACGATCAACATTAAAAGAGGAAGAAAGAGAACGAATAGGTTTAGCAGAGGAAAGAAAAAAATAACAAATAGCTTTAGCAGGTGATAAAGGAAAAGGGAGAGCATTTGAGCTTCAGAGATGGACACTTAGAGAAAGTGGCTAAATATTTTCAGTGGCCAGTGACAATGTGGGTTTTGTTGACCCAAACAAAACTTGTAGGTAGAGCTAGTGAGGTATTCACAATACTATTAGAGGAGGGATCTGGGATGAATGAGGAGGGGTCATGTGCATATGTGCTTGTGCCAGAATCCTATAGACAATGTTTCAGGAACCTAAGGATGGATCCTGATCAAATTCAAGTTGAGTTTGAAAGGATCAAACAAAGTAATTTTGATAGATGGATAAGAGCTTTAAAAAGAGAGCAAACCTATGATGCTCTTCGAGAAACAATTAAATTGGAGGAGTTCAAAAATTCACTATGTGACATAGTGCAAACTCATTTGGAAGACTGGCCGCGGAAGTGGATAATGATCATGACGAGTGATTAATGATTTAAAAACTTGTTTTGACGTCCAGAATCAATTTCAGTCCATGATGGATAGAAACTGAGGCAAAGGAAAATCTTCACATAGAAAGGGAAAGGTAGATCTCGGTGAAGATCGAAATGATAACTTTCCACAGGGTAAAAAGAAAATAATTGAAGAAGACAAACGAATTAACAAGCTATGGTGTTTTCGTTGCAACAAATTAGGACACATGAAATCAACGTGTTGGTGAGTTCAGGAAAAAAATACAGACGCAGGAAAATGGGATAAGCCTATGAGTTTAGTAGGAGCGGTAACAGAAAACACAGTGGAAGCTAGAAACATGCATCAGAGTGTACAAATTGATCGGAGGTTTGTTAAGGAAGAAGTGACAGATCTGCTCAGAAAATATATCTGCAAAGTGAAAGTTTATTCACATAGGGCAGGTAAAGGGGATGCAATATTAAGGGACACTGTATCCTCTCAGTCTATGCTTCTGGAAGATGAGGAGATATGTACTCCTGAAGAACTATTTCCAGAAATTGTACAGATAAAGGGAATTCATCTTGAGGTAAAATGTGCAACATTTTGTAATGCGAGGATAACATATTCAGGAAAATGTGGAATAATTGTGGGAGGGGTATTGGACAAACTCTCAGCTCGAGGAATGTAATTTATCCTTGCAGAAAATATAGCTGATTCACCGGTAGGAGTCCTGCCGACTCTGGTTGAAGAGCCAATGTAGATGCAGGCAACTGAAGCAATGCAGGAGTCTTATCCTGGAAACTTTCCAGATTGTGGGGTAACAAATTCCCAGTGTCACCACTTGAAACAGGCAATATCAAAAATGTAAAGGTAAGGAAGCTTAAGTGGCATTAACAGAGAATTTTTTCCATCAGATAGTTGAGACAAAACAGGAGCAAGTAGGAGATCATGCATGTATTTTGAGTTCAGCTAAACTAATTGAGTCACAGCAGAAAGATAAAAGATTAAACCAGTTGCATCAAAAAGCATATAGGTTAGGAATTTTGAATGTATCCCTGAATGCCATTACCTAAAATGATGTCCAGTTAAGGAAATAGAGACAATCACATAGTCAAAGAAATGAGAAATGGGAAGAGATTCATCAAATCATTTTGCCAATGGTGTATAGAAAGGAGGTGATGCGAATCGTGCATGAGCTACCAACTAGAAGACACTTAGTAGTGACGAAAACACAGGGTGAAATACAAAGACATTTTACTGGCCTGGACTGCAACAGGATGCAGTTGAATTTTACCAGTCGTGTCATATAAGTCAGGTAATTGGAAAAAAAAACAGGCGATAATAAAACCTGCACCTTTCTTAACTATTCTGGCATTTGAGGCACCTTTTACAAGAGTCTTAATTGTTGGGTTGTGCCCTGAACACACAAAAAATGTGGGCACTAGTATTTGTAAACAATAATGGATGCATCGACACGATTTCCAGAGGCAACCCCAAGATGCAATATCACAGCTAAAAGAATTGCAGAGGAATTACTCTTTTTTAAAATAGATAAGGACCACCAATAGAGCTACAGTGAGATTTAGGGTTCAAAGAACATATATAAATTATTCACGATAATGACTTAGGAATAAAGCAATTCAAATCTACTGCGTACCATCCAAAATTACAGGGAGCTCGATAAAGGTAACATTAATCATTACAGACCATGTTGAGGGTTTATGATCAGGATTATCCAGATGATTCGGTTGAGGAAGTTCCATTTGCGCTTTTTGTGATCATGGATGCACCAAGTTAACAGAGCAAATTCAATCTATTTGAATTAGTGTTTGAGCCATTAAAATTGATTAAGGAGAAAGTAGTAAATCAGAATTCAAAGGTCACACTTTTGTATTATGTCTCAATTTTTTGGGAACGATTAATAGCGCTGGGGAATTGGCTGGACAGCATTTAAAACTATTGCAGCAGGCATTAAAACAGGAAGCGGACAGGAAATTTAAAATGTGCAATTTTGCTGTCGGGGATAAGTTATTACTGTTGCTTACAGTGATAGGTGAACTGTGAAAAGCAAGGCTTAGTGGACCTTGTAAAATAAAAACGAGATTGAGAGGGGGTAATTACTTGATAAGGACTCCAGACAGAAAGTCATCTTGCAGTGTATGTCATGTGAATATGCTCAAAAGCTATTTTGACAAGAAAGCAAGGAAAACAAGGGGAGAAAGTGTTAATGAACATGGCGGTGCTTAAATAAAGTGGACAATGAGGTAGTTGTCAAAAATTTGGATAAATTATTGAGTTACTTTTCTGAGAAAAATTGTAATGACTAGAAAGAGTTATTACTATTACTTGGGAAGATAAGCAGAAATTAACTTGTAAGTACTAACCCAATTGTGCATAACATAGCTATAGGTGATGCTGTTATGAGTAAGCAACATCCTTACGGGCATAATCCTCTAAAGTTTGCACAGGTTCAGAAGGAGATTGACTGCATGCTCTAAGATGACATAATCAACGTGCGTTACAGTGACTGGAAATCACCATAGTCATGGTGCCAAAACCAAATGGTACCCAACGGTTATGTGTGGACTATTGTAAAGTCAATGCGGTTAAAAGGATTGATCTATGCCCAGTTCCGCAACTGGAAGACTGTGTTGAAAATGTGGGACAGGCAACTTACATTTGGTATGAAAAACATGCTGGCCACAGTTCAGGGGCTAACCAATAAGTTACCAGATTATCCAATGTGTGGTGTGCATTGATGACCTGATGAATTTTAATCAGTCATGGAAGGAACATTTACAGCATTTATCGGATTTGTTTAATTGGCTTCTGAAGGCAGGCTTGGTGGTAAACCGGGCAAAAATTGAATTTGCCAAAGCACAAATCACCTTCCTGGGCCATGCTATTGGACATAGATAAACGGTGTCATGGGATGTAAAAGTGAAGGCAATTGGGGAATTTCCCATACCGTTGACAAAAGGAGCAGTACTATGGTTCCTGGAATTGTGTAGATTTTATCGAAGGTTTGTGCCTCATTTTCGCAATGTGACTGCTCCACTCACTGATTTGTTGAAGAAAGACGAGAGGTTTCAGTGGACAGAGGACTGTCAAAGGCATTTGACGGCATGAAATATGTATTAACCACTGCCCCACTATCAGCCACACCTGATTATGCAAAGCCATTCAAGGTGGCTTTAAATGTGAGTGATGTGGGTGTCCGTGCTGGGCTCCTGCAGGAAAACGACGAGAAGACAGAAAGACCTATAAGTATTTCTCCGAGAAGTTGAATGCTCAATGGTAGAAATATTCAACAGTTGAGAAAGTGACCGTGAGCTTTGTATTGGCACTACAACGTTTCAGTATTTATATTAGCAGCAACACATCTGAGACAACCATTTACATTGATCATAAACCATTGACGTTTTGGAGAAATTTAAGTACAAAAATGCGAGACTGTTTTGCTGGAGCCTATTGGTGCAGCCATTCAATAAGAAAATTATGCATGTGGTAGGTCTTGAAAACATGATTGTTGATGCATTGTCAATACTTGAATGACAGATTGAGGTACTCAGTGATGAGATGACCACACACTGAATCCGGATGTAGTTGTGCATTTTTGCATGTTTATAGTAAATGTACGTGCATCCGTAATTTAATCACAATTTTTCTGGGGGGGGGGGGGGGGGGCGGAGTTGAAACCTGAAGACACCTTTGGATATTGATAATTCAGTTATATATCAGGGGAGTTGTCACAAAGGTAGTCACTTTACAAAGTTATGTTGTTCTTGAACTGTTTTCAGAGATTTTCTAACCATCCCAAGGTTCCAACATGTCTCAATTTTGAATGCTTTATTAGGGTGCTTTGTTTTTTACCTAACAAATAATGTCTCGGGCAGAAGGCTTTCAAGTCTCCTAGAAAATACTGGTGTAATCAAGGGGATGTGGCCAGCTCTCCAGCTGCACAGGTCAGTACAATTCAAGGATTAGTTGAGTCAGGATCATGGTTGAAACTAGACCCTCTCCTCCTCCGTCTGCCCTCTGACTTTGTAACCTTTGTAAGCTTTATCTGTGTAATTTTTACTTTTTGTGCTCAGGGGTTTGTTTCCTGTGATTATTGCAAGTAATCTGGAACAACATCATTAAGTTGTGTCAGCCTGTCATGTTCAGTTAGGATGAATTATCCAGGTAGTGGATTTTCAGGTAGTTGAGTTTTATTCCTTACTTTTATAGTTAAATTCTGTTTGTGTAAACGTCTGCAGTTGGACCAGCTAATTGAGTCTGGGAATATCCACCATACACTTACCTTCAACAAATAACAAATTTACGGTCTGGGCTATTTGCTCAAAAATGTTTTGAGGCCTCGGGCCTGCTCCATAACAAGGTACCAAAACCTCGTTCATTAAATGTCATGAATTAATATGTATGGGAAGGAATGAATGTTATATTGGCTATGAGACAGAAAGGACTGGGGCCAGAGGATGAAGATCCCTGAAGGGAGTATAGTAACTCCCAGTCACGAATCTTCAACCATCACTATTTCTGACAAATGGAATGAAATGAAACGCAGAGCAAGAGAACAGATGACCTTTGGTACATGGAATGATGAATGACATTGTGAACAGAACAGGTCATCTTTAAATGTGATGTAATGAATTATACTCTAGATACTGTTTAATCACAGGTTATACAGGTTGTTAAGATTGTTTACATCTAGACGGGATATTTAGAAATAAAATCAGACATAGATAGCAAACTGTAATGAGTTACAGTGAGTTGCAGCAGAGTTAGGGTGAGGATACAGCTCATACCGAGCTGGTACAGAGATGATGGGCTGCATGACAACCATAGAGTCATAGAGATCTACAGCATGGAAACAGACCCTTCGGTCCAACCCGTCCATGCCAACCAGATATCAAAACCAAATCTAGTTCCACCTGCCAAAACAAGTCCCATTTCTCTTCAAACCCTTCCTATTCATATACACATCCAAATGCCTCTTAAATGTTGCAATTGTACCAGCCCCCACCACATTCTCTGGCAGCTCACTCCATACATGTACCACCCTTTGCACGAAAACGTTGCCCCTTAGCTCTCTTTTATATCTTTCCCCTCTCACCCTAAACCTATTCCCTCTAGTTCTGGACTCCCCGACCCCAGGGAAAACACTTTGACTATATATCCTCTCTATGCCCCTAAAATTTTTTTAAGGTCACCCCTCAGCCTATGACGCTCCAGGGAAAACAGACCCAGATTGTTCAGCCTCTCCCTGTAGCTCAGATCCTCAAATCCTGGCAACATGCTTGGAAATCTTTTCTGAAACTTTTCACCACATCTTTATGATAGCAAGGAGCCCAGAATTGCATGCAATACTCCAACAGTGCTCTCACCAATGTCCAATTATTCAGAGAAATACATTGAAAATATTCAGCGACTGAGGAGACAATGTGAGTCATAAAACGCACAGTGTCATAATTAATGGACCATATCTATTTTTTTCTTTGAGTGTAGCTGCCTCCAAAAGGCCTTTTAAATCAAAATCACTTTCATGAGATCTACACATTTATTTGTGGAACTTAAAGAAGAAACAGAATCAGGTGTAATACATGCGTCACTGGGATAAGTAATGGGAACAGGATTGGAGCATCTTGTCCAAATATAACCGGGTTCAGCATCTAGACCAATTAAAAAAAAGAAAAATATTAGAGATAGTAGAAATCTGAAATACAAATGAAAAATGATGGAGAAATGCAACAGATGACGCAGGATCTGGGCAGAGACACAAAGTTAACATATCAAGTCTTATATGAACATGTTCTGAACAAGTCATATTGGACTCCAAAAAAAGTTAATTCCATTTTTCTCTGCCCTGATACTGGCAGAACTGTGGGGTTTCCCTCCAGCAATTTCAATTGGTACAATGGCAGCAGACAGAGAGAAATGGTGGGCGATTACATTTCGGACTGAAGGCTTGTGCCCAGCAGTGTTCCACATAGGTGGGTTCTGGGTGTTCATTGTTAGTCATTTATTTACATGATTTGCGTGAGAATATCGAAGGCAAGGTTTGTAAGTTTGCAGATGACACCACAACTGGTGGCATAGTGGACAAATACAGTTCAAGCTGAATGAATATGAGGTGCACTCAATGTTGTTTTTTTGTTGCTGTCTAGTGAACCAATGAGCATTTCGTGCAAACTCTTCAAACAGATCTTTGCTTTCTTATTTTTATTGCTACCCGTATATTTTAACTGGATGCTTTTTCAGACATAACTTTCTCAGTTGCATCATTAATGTATTCCTTAATCAAACATGGCAGACCTCCCCTCAAAGCCAACTGAATGATTTTTCTATCCTTTCTGTGACACTTAAAACCTGGAACATTGAATTGTCAGTCTTGAATATCTCTCAGTCGAAAGTGAGGACTGCAGATGCTGGAGATTGTGGGGCTGGAAAACTAAGCAGGTCAGGCAGCATCTGGGGAGCAAGAAAATCGCCGTTTCAGGCAAAAGTCCTTCATTAGCTCATTCCTGATAAGGGACTTTTGCCAAAACGTTGATTTTCCTGCTTCTCACATGCTGCCTGTCCTGCTATGCTTTCCCAGCACTACACTCTCGAATTGAACATCTCTCAACCAACTTTCTGTAATAAATATGATGCCCCAGTCCCATGTTCTTAAACACGCTCTGAATTCATCAGCCTTCCCCGTAAGACCCCTTACATTTAAATAAATGCAGTTGAGTGCTTCAGAATTACTGTATACTCTTGACTCTCTCGTCTTTCTTTTCTAATTGACAAGCTATCCTCACATTCATAAACTTATCCATCCATCCTACAATTTGTTATGCTACTTGGAATATCCCCCTTGCTGTCTCTATCCATAAAAAGTCTCCCTGCATAGAATGGGCAAATCTCTCTGCGAAGGTATTGGTTGCTTTCCAGTTTAAATTCCACCATTCCTTTCTGAACAGGTCTTTTCTATTCTAAAATAGATTTCTATTTCCCAAAAACCGAAATCCCTCAACGACATAATAGTTCTTCAGCCATTAATTTTTCTCCTTTAACCTTGTGTTCCTTGCCGGTTGGAGATGGCATTGGGAGTAAATCAGAAATAACTTCTTTTAGGGTTTTATTTTTAATCTTCGACCTCCCCTCTTAAATTCATTCTGTACTGCTTTAACCTTTCCCTAAATTATCATTCCTACAATAATTTCTGGCTACTCAATTTTACCTTTAACAATGTATGTGAAAGGTTTAGAGATGTTCTTAATCCTAGCACAGGGAAAGCAACAAACCATCCTAAATCTATGGTAACTGCCATAGAATCTCCTTTTGATGCCCCTGACAGAAGAGTTCACTGTAGGAATAATTCTACTAAATATTGTCAAACGCTGCTGAACATAAGAATCATTCCATGTGTCCAATAACTGGTGGCTCTTCCATTTTCCTCAGAGACACAATTCCCTTCAGCAGTTATAAAAACTGAAAATCATTTTGATAGAAGTATAGCCACAAGAGAATTTTGAACTACATTCCTATCTTTTCTGACTGCCATCCATCTATCTGACTGAGTTGCTGGATTTATTTTCTAAATCTACCAGCCATCCTCTTTGTCCCTTAAATGTGACCTTAAAAGCAGGATTTCTTTGACTACACATTATGTTACCTTTCATTACCTACAGACAATGGCAAAATATATACTTATACGTTTCAAACATACAAAAACTAAATAAAATCAACCATTTAGCTAATTAAATCACTAAAAGTATTCCCCTACAACAAATTCTGAGAAGAAAAATCTTCTCCGGACATGAGCATGTGTAGAACTCTCTGGAATGAAGAGACAACTCTGTTGTATTTTTCTAAAAAAACTGATTAACTTTTCAATACTAAAACATCTATTGCTGTGTAATAAAAAAACATTTTAAAACATAAATAGACATTTCTTTTTTCGTAAACCACCTTAAAAAGATATTTGAAAGAAAGTCGTGAGTTTTTTTTTGTTTGCTTTTGAATGTTAATAAAACAAAATAGAAAAAAATAATGTTACATTAATAAACTATGAAAACTATATCAACTGCAAAAAAAACTACATGAAATATTTGACTGCCTACAATCCCAGGAGCAGCTGTAAGATCCAAGCTTCTCTAAGAACATTTTTTGGACCTGTTTTTACAAAATGAAGGAAAGTGGGCGTATGTTTTAATAATTTGTTTCCAATTCAAGGTGTCTTACGATATAATTTGATCTCCTGCCGTGAGGCTATATATGTAGAATTTAATTGAATCTTTATCTCATCTCTCTAGCTCTTTCAAACAAAATCTGTGTCCATCGTACAGACGGAAAGTTCCTTCAGCTCTGACTGTTGCAGGGAACGACAGAAATAACATTATCCAGGTCCACGTAAAACACAAATGCTGCAGTGAAAACCACCTAAACCTAATCCAACATTAATTACGTACAAGCTTTATGAATAAAACATACAGAAGCGTTTAATATAAAAGGAGAATTGAGCTCCATGTCCAAAATAAGAAAAAACCTCAAATGCATTCTGCTGTAAATTCATCGAAATAGAAAAAAAAAATACAAGAGAATGGAATTCTCAGTTCTTTTCCTGTGGACTACGTCTGAAAAACACGAAGAAAATCAAGGCTATATAGTGAACTTCATAAAAGATGATGATAAGAATTGGAGGGATGGAGATTGGGGAAATGATAAATAATGATGTTGATGACACAAAGATGAGATGGTGACTCACAGCCAGAAAGAACTCGTGAGGGTGCAGGAGGGTATAAACCGATTGTTCAGGTGGCCAGATCAATCAGTGATGAAATTTACACTGATAAATGCGATACATTTCAGAAGTAACAAGACAATAGAGTACTCAAACTGAAGGGAGGCTCGATTTATTTGATTTTACTTTTAACCAAAGAAGGATCAGGTGTGCTCCTGATGGAGGTGTTTAACTGCATGGGTGGGGTGGGGGCAGGGGTGGGGGTGGCAGTTGTATGGACAGGGTGAAGAGAGAACAGCTTTTCCCCTTACTCCAAGGCTCAATAATAAGGAGACACACTGTAACTATAAAGTGAAACTGGTCTCATCATTAATGTGTAAAGTGTAGAAAAACCTTCCTATTTCTAAACGTATTGGGTGTTAAAACATTTCAAGATTTATATTGCCTCTCGAAAAATACACTGTTTTTCCATTCAACTCGCCAACGTTCACAAAAACAGGCACGTTTTCCCAACTATGATCCAAAGTCCAATATTTACCAGTTCACTTAACATGCCCAGACCTCTTTAAATTACTTATATCCTCTTCACATTTTCCTTTTCTAACCATTTCAATGCTTGTGTTCTCCCATGAAACACTCAACATATTGTTCATAAGACGTAGAAAATGGACACTTTCCAGCAATGTTGATAATGTAACGTTTTTACTCAATATCTGAACTATGAAGTTTCAAAAATGCTAAAGTGTTTTGTTGTACATCAGCCACTTCTCAGACTGCAGTATCAAATAGTCATTAAATCTAAAAGGACTTGCCAAATCTTTACTTCCGATCTCAATGGCCATTTGTCCTTTTATTATGAAATTGGCATGTTAATTATGGATTGGCTGTCTGGCTGCAACAATGTAATTTGGTTTATTAAGAACTAGGATAGGCCATCTGGTTGCCAGGCCTGCTGTGGCAATTAACAAGGCCTGACTGCGATATTTTCTCCACATTAATGTCATGTTCCCCACACACGGAGCAACCTGCATCTCCCTCTCAACCAAAATCCCACTATTCCTGTTACCTCAGCCACCAACGATAAATAAAATGCAAAGAACTGTAGATGGAGCAACTCAAGAACATAGACTTTAAGACTGGCGGTAGGAAATTCAAGCATGCACTTATCCACACTAAATGCCATCGGCCAGATATAGCAATATGCCTCATTTTACAAGCCTATAAATATTCATCTGTAAACTCTTTAGCTCCTCATTACAGCCTGCTTTACCACCTACTTTTATATCATCTGTGAATTTAGTTACTGCATTCAGTCTCTCCTTCCAGGTCATTTGGGCAGATTGCAAACAAAAATTGAAGTCCGAAAACTGAACGCTGCAGCACCTCAGTAGTTTCACTTCGCCAGATAAGACGATATACCCCAATGCTTTGCTTTCCATTAGTCATCCAATTCTCTATCCAATTCAATACTCTACACTTCAGCCCTGGAATCTAACCTTCTAGATCAGTCCTTTATGCACCATCTTGTCAAGTGCCTTCTGAAGTTTTGATGTACAGCAGTTACTGCATCCCAATTATCCACATTGTGGGTTACATTCTTGCTGACACTGGTAAATTGATTTTTGTTTTCCCAAGTGTTCAGTTATTTCCTACTTTATGTTTGTTGAAGAAACTTCCTCACGACAGAAGTTAAACTGATTTGTCTATAACTTGTGATTTGTTTGCCTATCTCCTGTTTTGAATGCTAGTGCCACATTATTAATTTTCCAATACTTTGGCACTATTCTAGAATCCAGGGATGTTTTGAAAATCGTAACTAACGCATCCACTACCTCTGCTGTTACCTCCTTTAAATTGATAGAGTTTAGGCCGAGGGCCTGACCTGACTTTAATCCCATCAATGTATTTAATATCTTCTTCCTCATCATTGTATTTCCATCAAGATCCTTTGCAATTGTTGTACATTTTGGGAAGAAATTATTTTCTAGCAGTGAAAATAGGAATGTTGGTTTTGCCTCTGCCAAATCTGAGTTTCCCATTATTACCTTGCCGTCATCCTCTAAAATACCAACATTTCGGTACAGCATTCTTTTCCTTTTTGATACTCGGAGAAGTGTTCTTCATCAATTCTTATGATTACTGCTCGTTTTCCTTCGTAGCCATTTTGATTTTGTTTTTACTAACCATTTGCTGACAATGTAAGCGTTTTTCTTTAATTCATTCAGAAGATGATGGCGTCGCTGGGTTACACAGCACTCATTGTCCGTCCCTAATTGCCCAGAGGGCAGTTAAGCATCAACCAAATTTGTGTGGGTTTGACGTCACATGTAGGTCAGACCAGGTAAGGATTGTGTCTTCTGTCCAGAAAGGAAAGTCATAAAACAGATGGGTGTATCCAACAATGAGCAGTGGATTCATTATCATTGATAGACTCTTAATCCCTAGTTTATGTTGAATTTATCTTCCACCATCTATCATGGTGACATTTGAAACCTGTCCCAAAAACATAATTCAACCAGGCTATCACCTTCACGTTATTATTGATTTCCTTGTTAAGATATGGATCACTTTTCATCTTTTTACAATTCCTGTTCCACTCAGGATTACACTTTAATTGAGAGGTTTGATGACCTCCCTAAGTAGTTGCCACTGTTCTTCAACTGTCTTGCACTTTAATGTTTTGCCAAGTCCACTCGAGCCAACCCCTTCCTCAGGCCAGTAAAATTATCATTGTCCAACACTAAACCTCTCATATGTGACTCTGTCTTTCCTGTTTCAATCTGAATGTGAAACCCCAGCATGCTGTGGTCACTCTTTCTAAAATAATCCAGTACTACAATATGATTTATCAAGCCTTCTCATTACACAATACCAAAGCCAGTTCTCTGTTTAGTTAGATTACATTTTACTTAAAAAAGAAATAATCTTTCATACATTTGGTGAATCGCCCTCTGAGCCTCCCCTTGCCAAAATGATTAGTCCAGTAAATATGAATGTTCAAATTACCCATGATTACTGTTGTGCCCTTGTCTCAAGCCATCAATATTCCCTGCTTCATGCCATTCGCTACTTTGAAAGTAGGTTGCCGGGGTGGGAGCTTGTGGGCTGGAAATGCTCCTACCAATGGGTTTCTTTCCATGTGTATTATTTCGAACCAGACTGATTAATCATTATCGTCCTACGTGCTAGTATCATTTCTTAATGCAGCCTTGACATTATCCTTAACCAATATAGACACTCCACCTGCTGTTCTGGCTTGTCTGAATAGAGTCTCCTTGGGCATTTAACACTCCAGTCCTGACCTTCCTGTAATCACATTTCAGTAATTCCCACAAGGCCATACTGATTTACCTTTTTTTGCGCCGTCAGCTCATTCATTTTACTCCAAATTCTGCATACGTTTAGTTAAAAGTTTGACCACATTTTCAACTCGACCATCTTCCTCTTTCTTGTCCCACTTCCAGGTGGCACATGGAGCAATCCCAAGATTACAATCCTGGAGATCCTGCTTTTAAAGTCACTCTGAGCTCTCTGAGCTTTTTTGCAGGACCTTTCACTCGTCTTAGCTATGTCATTGGCACCAACGTGTACCATGACCACTGGCTGTTCACTATGCCATGAACATGCTCTGAAACATTCTTGATGCTGGCACTAACCGCCCTTTGCATGAAGAATTCATAGAATCACAGAATCCCTACGATGGGGAAGCAGGTCGTTTCACACAGCATGACCACGCTGACCCTCCAAAGAGTAACGTACCCCGACCCATCCGCCTACTCTGTTACTCTGCACTTACACCTGACTAATGCATCTAACCGGTACATTGCTGAACACTATTGGCGAAAAGTAAACATCCAAGATCATTCCACTAATTTATGTAGAATCTGATTCCTCACAACAGATACTGCCAGAGCTACTGGGCATTTCCAGAAACTTCTGCTTTTGTCACTGATAACGATTGCATATTGATAAGAACATGTGCAACTCAGACTTGAAAAATGCTGAATTTAAACTTTCATGGAGAAAACTAAATATTTGGTTTTTCAATAGTCCCAGTAAAAGTTCATTAAATTACTTCCATCCTGTACATGAAAGTCATGTGCTCACTTTTCGATCCTGAATAAAGGAGATTTTTGCACCTTTTTAATACCAGAAAGCTCGGAAATGTTGCACATTTACTTCTTCTTATTGGAATGTGATTGCATCTCATTCTTTCATGTCAGTTTAATTATAGCAGATTAATCAAAAAACACACACACACACACACACACACACACGCAGACACACACACACACAATGTATTACTTTGTTGAAGAATGCCAGTAACATTGTTAGTAACTGGAATCATAACTAGAAAGAAAGATTTAGCTAAAGGAAGGATGACAGTAAACAGTATTTTTATGGAACAGAATATGTTATTGTGTGAACTTTCTAAGATCATCAAGTTTACAGAAAACAAAAGATATTGTTATGAAGGTGTAGAGGTGTATATTGTTCTGAAAGAAGTTAAAGTATAAAATTTGACTGTGAAATCAACAGTGATGCTGAGTTGCCAAGGAACAAAAACAAATTCAAATTGGGCCAGTCAGTTTAAATTATGCCCAAATGCACTGAAATCCAATCGAGTTTGAAATATAATGTATTTTATGACTTCAAAATCAATGAAATGATCCAACGTTTTGATGTATAAAACTGGTCGTTTTGAATATTTAGGTGGAAAACTGCCAAGGACAGCGACAAAGATAGAATACTAGCTGAAAAGCTTTATAAAAGTGCCTGTCTACAAGAGGTTTGTACAGCAGAACATCGAAGAGATACTAGAGAAAAAAATCTACAAGCAACATCTACAAAGGAGAATTTAAAAAGCTGACTGGTTTTTTAAGTGGGATATATTTTTTGAAAATATTATTCATAGTGTTTTGTTTTATCGGACCAGTATTGTAGTGTGGTAGGTATAAAATAGCTTTAACGAAATGAGTTCTAATTAGTTGTTCATTTTAATATTCTCTGTTGGACTTAACTAACCAAATTGTTAGTTTTACTTTCAATAGTGAGCTCTGTAAAGAGATCTTTGCCTCTCGAAATTTAACAGATTCCAGCATGAGCTGAACTTTAACAGTTTGCAGGCTTTCGTTTGCGATTTGAATAGGTTTAGACAGATACAGTCTGAGATTTGGGCAGAGTTAAATAGGTTTGGGCTGTGAAAAACACACAGTAGGTTTAATTATTTGCACATTATTGTACGAGTGCTTTAAATAAAACGTCGGTGAGACGATTTGTTAAATTTCAGTGACTTGTGGTTGGTTAAGTTAAAAGTGAGAGAAATGGCTCTTAAAAATGTTAAAGAGGTTCTGGGGTTTGAAGATGATTCCCATATTTGCCGAGAGCGTTTAGAAGGAAAGATAAAAGCCAAACTTTCTGAAGTAGCAAAGAACTGAGATTTGGGTCTAATCAAGAACAAGAGTAAAACAGAAATTGTCAGGAAATTACTGAAACACTAAAGTGCGTCAGAGAAACAGACAAGTGCAGGGGATTTAGAAAAAAAAAACTTAAATTACAATTGAAGAAAATGCAGCTTAAAGATAAACAAAGGGAAAGAGTAAGAGAGAGAAGAAAGAGAGAAGGGTCTTAGCTGATCAAACAGAGAAGACAGAGGGAGAAAAAGAGAAGGAAATTTATTTGCTGAGCAAAGAGAGAGAATTCGAACTTGAGAAATTGCAATTTAGTCAGCAAAGTCAAGTTAACACGATGGAGATTAAAAGGGGCGTTAGTTATTGATACAACTGTGTCAAAAATTTGCCACGTGTTGATGAGAAAGGTGTTGAAGCCTTCTTTATTTCATTTGAAAATTTGGCTAGGCAGGTGGAGTGGTCCATGGATCTATGGGTAATGCTTGTTCAGATTAAGATGGTAGGCAGGGCTAGTGAGGTATTTGCTGCGCTGTCAGATGAGGGATCAGAAGATTATGAAGAGGTCAAACAAGCTATTTTAAGTGCTTACGGATTGGTACTGGAAGCATATAGATAGCACTTCTGAAAATTAAGGAAGGAACCAGGTCAGCCTTATGTTGAGTTCGAAAGAATTAAACATAGACATTTTAATAGATGGGTGCGGGCTTTAAAGATAGGTAAGACCTATGAGGCGCTAAGGGAGATTATTCCACTGGAGGAGTTTAAAAACTCACTTCCAGGAATGGTAAGAATTTATCTGGAGGAACAGAAAGTTCAGGAATTGAGAAGGGCAGCAGAATTAGCAGATGAATACATGTTGCTGCATAAGATAAGCTTCCAGCCAGAATTTCGTCCTGTGAGGGTTAGAATTTGGGAGAAGGGGAGATGCTACGCTATAAAAGAAAGAGTAGAGAATAAGAGATTACCACAGGTTAAAGAAGATGCCCAAGAGAGTGGAAAGGAGTTGAAAGGTCTCAGGTGTTTTCACTGAAATGGAGTGGGACACAGAAAATTACAGTGTCGGTGGTTTCAGAAGGGCACTAGGAAATGATGTTTTCACTGCCATAAGGAGGGATACGTATGGTCACAGTGCCGATCGTTATGAAAGGCGCTGTGGGAAAAGATTTCGTAAAAGAAGCTAAGCCAGTGGCATTAGTGAAAGTTTTAAAGGAGACCCCAACACGAGCTGAGGAGCTTCAGGAAAGTGCACAGCCTAGGCAGGGGCTGGATGTGGATTTATTACCTGATATATATAAAGAATTCAATTCTGTGAGTAACGGTTACTCAGAACTAACAGGGGGAGAAGGGCAAGAAGTTATAATTTTGAGAGATACAGGATCAAACCAGTCTCTAATAGTAAGGGATGAGAAAATTTGATTGATTAATATGCAAATCACAGAATTTATTTCAAGTCAGTCCTGGAAATACCTTCAAGTAAATGAAGTAACACTTGCGGTCAGACAATGTATTCTAAGCGTGAGACCTTGTTTGGACGCTATCTGCATCTTCATCTGGAGTCAGACTGGTTTTATTTACAAAGTGTGGGAGGGAGAGTGTGCATGCGTGCGTGTGAAAGAATGGAGCGCGCGTGTGTGCATGTGAGAGAGGGAGAGGGAGAATGTGTGTGGAGCAGATATGGAGAGTGTGCATCAGTGTATGTCACGGGGAGAGTGAGAGTATGTGCTTGTCCAGGCAAAAACACGGACAGATACAGAACATCCCTTTCCACACACACACTCACTGCGTGGTTTCAGAGCTTTACTTCTCTGCAGCCTCTGCTCCATTTGTTATTCATGTTACAGACCCAGTAACTACAGTCCCCATGACCCAGAGTTGGGTCAGCAAATCCTAAGATCTCCCTGAATGTCTGAGGCAGCTCACAGCACAACCTCCGGCAAACCATCCCCAGCATCTCCACTAACTTTTCAATAACAGGAGTCAGTCAGAAACCCCTCAGCTCCAAGTTAGGTGCCTGTTCCTTTACAATTAGACTCCAGGATTTTCCTCGTGTTACTGACTGCACGATCAACTGAGAGACAAACAGAGGTGTTCCGTGAGCAGGCGCATACCAAGATTTCAAACACATGAGTCAAAGCGGCTGGAACACCCCTGTCCATGGAGAACCACATGGGAAGCATCGGGAATTGAACAACAGCCTGACACACACCATTTCACTGTTTCTGAGCTTCACAATGACAGCAATCGATACAGGAGGTAGTCAAAAACTAAGGCCAGGGAAAGATACAGAAAAAAAACAAATAACTTATTAACTGATAACTTGCTGAAAATATGGATAAGGAGATGGGAGATTGGAATAACTGGATAAATGAGACAACAGTGGGCCAATTCACAAGAATGCAAACAAAGAATAAAAACATTGCCAAATCTGCTGGAATGGTCCATTGCCTCAAATTCTGAATCTGCTTCAGAGAACCAGCCCAGACACCATAAACTGGGGTAAGGTAACTGCTAAGATGGAAGGCTGTGCAGGCCGTGCTAGAGGATTACTCCATAAACTGGACTTTCTGCACAACATGGGGAATATTGCAAACCTTTTCCAGGACATTTCAACTCTCTACCACCACCCTCTGCCTCCTACCTTTGAGCTAGTTTTGCATCCAAATGACTTTCATATGAACCAACCTTGTTAAACAGATGACCAGGCACAAAGTTATTCAACGCCTTACTGAAGTCCATATCAACAATGTACAAAACTCTATCTTAATTAATCTTTTTAATCGCTTCGTCAAAATAATCTCAGTCAAGTCAGTGAGACACAATATTGCTTGCACAAAGTTATGTTGACTATCCCTAATCATTCGTTACCTTTCAAAATACCTGAAAATCCGATGATTCATAATCCCTTCCAACAACTTACCCACCACTGACGTCAGGGTCACTAGCTTTTCCTTATTACCCTTCTCAATCCTTTAAGTAGTGGCACCAAGATACCCAACCTCCAGTCTTCCGGAACTTTACCTGTGGCCATTGATGTTAGCAAGAGGCCCAGCAATCACTCCCATAGCTTCCCACAGAGTTCTAGCGTACATCCAATGAAAGCCAGACATTTTCCTCCCTTTGCATGTTTTAAGACCTCCAGCAGCTCTTCTGTAATGCAGACACTTTCCTAGATATCACTACTTATTTCCCAAGTTCTCTAGCTTCCATATCCTCCTGCACAGTAAATACTGAAACAAAATATTCGTCCAGTATCTCCCCCATTTCCTATGGTCCTGCACATGGGCAGCCTTGCTGATCTTTAAGGATGTCCTATTCTCTCCACAGTTACTCTTTTGTCCTTGACATAATTATAGAAATTCTTTGGATTCTCCTTAACTCTATTTGCCAAAGTTATCACATGTCCCATTTTTATGCTCCCAATTTCACTCTTAACTATACTCTTGTTGCCTTCAGATTCTTCTCGTGATTCACTTTAAATCAGGAATTAAGAGGCTGATGATGACCATTCCGATTGTTGGAAAAATCCATCTAGTTCACTGATATGCTTTAAGGAAACAAACTGCCATTCTTATCTGGCCTGGCCTACAAGTGACTCCAGACTCACAGCAATGTGGTTGACTGCTAACTGCCCTCTGGGAAATTAGGGATTGGTAATAGATGCTTGCCTAGCCAGGGACGCCCTCATCGTATGAATGAATTAAGAAAAAAAAACTCAATTCCTGCTGTCAATACCTGACGTATGCTTCCCTTTTTCCGTGACCAGAACCTCAATTTCTCCAATCCTCCGGCATTCCTTACACGTACCAGCTTTGCCCTTCACCCTAACGGGACAAAGTGTCTCTGTACGCCTGACATCTCATTTTTGAAGGCTTCTCATTTCTCAACTAACCCCCCTTCTCTTCGGATATCTGCCCCAATCGACTTTGGAAAATTCTTAGTTAATATCATCAAAATTGGTTTTCAACAATTTAGAACTTTAAATTTTAGACCTGCTTCATCCCTTTCCATTTCTATTTTAAAACTGATAGAATTATGATGACTTGCCATAAAGTGCTCCCCCACTGATATTTCAACCACCCCCTCCCCACTGCCTTATTTCCCAAGGATAAGGTGACGTTTAGCTCCTTCTCTGTGATGGAGTGCATTGGTCAAGCAGCTGCAGGGTTGTCACTGGGATTGGGGTCAGCAGAGTCTTCGACTCATTGGGTTGAACTAAACAATAATTTGTTTCAGTTGCATTTTCATTGAGTGTGACAGATGGATTGTCTGCACGAGGCTGAGCTAGTTTCCTGGTGCTATCTTATTGGACTCACCTCATTAGCTACCCACCCCACCCCATGGTGTCCCTCTCCTTCAATACAAGCCCGATTCTCCCACCCATCAACGTTGGAGATACTCACCATCACCCGCATGCCCTTTGGTATTTCGTGATCCTTGGCACTGGTGCCATCTTTAAAAGTCCAATAGGCACATGGTTGAGCTTTCTCGGGTTAGAGCTGCCTTGCACAATTTACTCTGAGCATGGCA
Organism: Hemiscyllium ocellatum; assembly: GCF_020745735.1. Lineage (NCBI taxonomy): Eukaryota > Metazoa > Chordata > Chondrichthyes > Orectolobiformes > Hemiscylliidae > Hemiscyllium > Hemiscyllium ocellatum. Next base: position 690,409 of record NW_026867893.1, read on the forward strand.
GATAAGGAGCAATTACACCACAGTTTGTCGACAGGGGCACGGAGATCCTGGTGGATTGTCTAGTACAGAGGGGGACTATTCTCCTCCCAGAGGAGGCCCCACCACCAGACCCAGCGATCATGGTCTGGCTCAACACACAGCATGCAGCACCTTCCGCTCTTTCTCTCTCACTCTCTTTCTCCTCTACCACAGCTCCTTCACTATTAGAGCCGTATGGATACAACAGTGTTGACTGACTTCCTCTGGACACGTCACCAACTCCCACCCTCCCCACCTCCCCACCTACACCGTCTCCTGTTCCAGGAGAAACAGCTCGGAATAGGATTGAAAGAGCGAAGCCGGGTGGTGGAGTGCCCGAAATCCATCTCCACAACCCCAACCCCACCCCCACCCCCGTGCCGAATTTACCTGTGTATCTGCATTTGACTCCGTGAGTATCTATACATGGGTGCAGGTCTGACAGTGTCTGCTTTGTTTAAAATGACACAATCTCTCCCTCAACAGGCCTCCACACCCTACTGCAGTAACAGCGGCAGAGGGTGATAACCTTCGTAGATGCAGTCTGGGTGGGGGAGAGGGCAGCAGCTCACGTCACCATCCAAACTGACAGCACCTTCAACACATACACCTCCCCACCAAACCACCACCGCCACCCCAGCAAACACACACAATGTTGGTAGCTGGAGGTTTGCAAATATACTTGGGCCTGTCAGAATGGAAATGCTCACCCCTGAGTGAACCATTTTGTCAGGGGATGAGTTGAATTTATTTCTCATTCTGTGACTTTCAATGCTTAAAAGATATGTGAGAAAGTATTGAAAAGTCCCGAAAAAGGCCCAGTGGTGTTGGTAATGACGCAGGAACAACATTGCTTAGTATCAGACAAAACTGTTCTGTGCTTCCAAAGATATTATTTGAAAAATCAAACGGTCATGCAATTTGAGAGATTCACAGCAAAGGATTTATTATCTTCTCAGAGTTAAAAACTGTGCCACTGATGCAGTGGTGCGGGGAGGCCAGCAGGGGGAGGTATTGTAAGAATCTAATCATAAAACTCAGTGGTTTGCACTGGTGCCTCATGGTGCCAGTCACCCAGACTCGATTCCACCCTCGGACGACAGTCTGTGTGAAGTTTCACATTCTCACCGTGTTTGCCTGTGTTTCCACGGGTGCTCTGGTTTCCACCCACAGTCCAACAATGTGGATATTAGGTGAATTGTCCAAGATAAATTGTCCATAGTGCTCATGGATGTGTCGGTTAGGGGCATTAATCAAGGGTAAACATAGGATGGTTTGGAAATGAGTCTGGGTGTGTTACTCTTCGAAGGGTCAGTGTGGATGTGTTGGGTCAAAGGGCCTGTTTCCACACTGTAGACATTCTATGAAACCTATGAACAACAGGAACAGACAGAGAGAGTGGAGGAGGGAGACTTTGATTCCAATTTCAATCTATCTACTTCAAAAACAACATTGCACAGCGATTCAGACAGACGTACACACAAACTGAAATACTGATACTAACACACATAACACATGCACACAGAGATACGCACATAGATATGGACATTTACGCACAAACACGCGAACATTACCCCACATACAGGCACACACTGTTCTTAATACAGAGATATATAATTTTTAATAAATAAATTATCAATGGTCAGTCGGAGAAGGCAGGAGAATGGGATTCAAAAATATTTTAGCCGTGATCAAATGCCATGGCAGATAAGATGGGCTGAATGGTCTAATTCTGCTGCAGGGTTCATTGCTCATTTGATCTTGTGGTGCCTGGGATTGTCTTTCCACGAGGCCAGTGGAGCCTGAATTGGCTAAGTATTTGACTTAGGAGAGTTAATGGGAATGGGGACAGGTTTGAGGGGCTGGGTGGTTGATACCTGTTTCTGATTGTCCACTCCTTATATATCAAAATAGTGGTGATTGATTTGAGGGGACCACATTTTTAGAATAAGGGCATTCCTATTTCTGACTGAGACAGGGATATTTGTTTCTCTTTCGAGTTGTGTGATCTGTGGTGTTCTTGTGCGCAAGGAACAGTGAAGACTGGGTTACTGAAAACACTCAAGGTTGAGTTCCATAGATCTTTGATGAACAAGATAACCATGTTTATTAGGAACAGACAGGAAAGTGGTGTTTAGTTACAATCACGTCAACAATGCATATTCTGAATGGTGCAGCAGGTGCGAGGGGCTGAATGGCCAGCTGTTGCTCCTAACCCATATGTTGTTCTCTCAAGCACTCCATAATGTTACAGGGGTAAAGAAACATCTCTTTTTTTTCTTATATAAGCGCGCATTAACTGCGGATTAACTGCGGATCATTCAGGAGGCAGAGGTGGTCATAGATCATAGCTTTAGGGAAGTAGTTACTCCGAAAGTTATAGAGAGATGGGTGAGAGTGAGGGGGAGTGGGAGGAAGCAGCCAGTGCAGGGACCCCCTGCGGTCATTCCCCTCAAGAACAAGTATACAGTTTTGGATACTTGTGGGGGGGATGATTTACCAGGGGTAAGCAACGAGGTTCAGGCCTCTGGCACGGAGCCTGTCCCCGTTGCTCAGAAGGGAAGGGTGGAGAATGGTAGAGCTGTGAGGGGCACAGATAGGCGGTTTTGCGGGGGCGACAGAGACTCACGATTGGTATGTTGCCTCCCAGGTGCAAGGGTACGTGATGTCTCTGATCGTGTTTTCCGGGTCCTTAAGGGGGAGGGGGAGCAGCCCCAGATCGTGGTCCATGTTGGAACCAACGACATTGGTAGGAAGAGGGGTGAGGATGTTAGGCAGGCTTTCAGGGAGCTAGGTTGGAAGCTCAGAGCTAGAACGAACAGAGTTGTTGTCTCTGGTTTGTTACCGGTGCCACGTGATAGAGAGTCGAGGAATAGGGAGAGAGAACAGTTAAATGCGTGGCTACAGGGATGGTGCAGGAGGGAGGGATTCCGGTTTCTGGACAACTGGGGCTCTTTCTCGAGAAGGTGGGACCTCTATAAACAGGATGGTCTACACCTGAACCTGAGGGGCACTGGTATCCTTGGGGAGAGGTTTGCTAGTGCTCTTTGGGAGGGTTAAACTAACTCTGCAGGGGCATGGGAAACTGGACTGTCGCTTTAGGGTACAGGACTTTGAGTGTAAGGAGGTTAGGAACAAGGCATCGATCTCGAAGGAGGGTGCCTGTAAACAGGAAGGTGGCTTGAAGTGTGTATACTTAAATGCCAGAAGTATAAGAAATAAGGTAAGTGAACTTGCAGCGTGGGTTGGTACCTGGGACTTCGATGTTGTGGCCATTACAGAGACGTGGGTAGAACAGGGACAGGAATGGTTGTTGCAGGTTCCAGGGTTAAAATGTTTTAGCAAGGTCAGAGATGGGGGTAAAAGAGGGGGAGGTGTGGCATTGCTTGTCAAGGATAGTATTACAGTGGTGGAAAGGACAGTGGAGGGAGACTTGCCATCTGAGGTAGTTTGGGCTGAGGTTAGAAGTAGGAACGGTGAGGTCACTCTGTTAGGAGTTTTCTACAGGCCTCCTAGTAGTAGCAGGGTGGTTGTTATGGGGGACTTTAACTTCACAGATATTGACTGGGAAAGCTATAGCTCGAGTTCGTTAGATGGGTCGGTGTTTGTCCAATGTGTGCAGGAGGGTTTCCTGACAAAATATGTGGACAGGCCAACAAGAGGTGAGGCTATACTGGATTTGGTTCTAGATAATGAACCAGGCCAGGTGTTAGACTTGGAGGTAGGCGAGCACTTCGGGGACAGTGACCACAACTCGGTGACTTTTACTCTAGTGATGGAGAGGGATAAGTGTGCACTGCAGGGCAAGAGTTATAGCTGAGGGCAGGGAAATTATGATGCGGTGAGGCATGACTTAGGATGCGTGGATTGGAAAAATAGGCTTCAAGGGAAGAACACAAATGATATGTGGACTTTGTTCAAGGAACAGCTAATGCGTGTCCTTGATAAGTATGTACCAGTCAGGCAGGGAGTAAAGGGTCTTGTGAGGGAGCCGTGGTTTAATAAGGAATTGGAATCCCTTGTGAAAGGGAAGAGGGTGGCCTATGTAAAGATGAGACGTGAAGGTTCAGTTGGGGCGATTGAGAGTTATAAGGTAGCCAGGAAGGATCTAAAGAGAGAGCTAATAGCAGCGAGAAGGGGACATGAAAAGTCCTTAGTTAGTAGGATTAGGGAAAACCCAATGGCTTTCTATAGGTATGTCAGGAATAAAAAGATGACTAGGATAGGTATCGGACCAGTCAAGGATAGTAGTGGGAAGTTGTGCGTGGAGGCGGAGGAGATTGGAGAGACACTAAATCAATACTTTTCGTCAGTATTCACTCAGGAACAGGACACTGTTGCTGATGTGAATATTGAGTCACAAGTGATTAGAATGGATGACCTAGAGGTATGTAGGGAAGAGGTCTGGGGAATACTGGAAAGGATGAAAATAGATAAGGCCCCTGGGCCTGATGGCATTTATCCTAGGATCCTCTGAGAAGCTAGGGAGGAGATAGCGGAGCCATTGGCCTTGATTTTTATGTCGTCATTGTCTATGGGAATAGTGCCAGAAGACTGGAGGGTAGCGAATGTGTTCCCCTTGTTCAAGAAGGGGAGTAGGGATAGCCATAGTAACTATAAGCCACTGAGTCTCACTTCTGTTGTGGGCAAAGTCTTAGAGAGAATTGTAAGGGATAGGAGTTATGAACATCTGGATAGGAATAATGTGATCAAGGATAGTCAGCATGGTTTTGTGAAGGGCAGGTCGTGCCTCACAAACCGTATTAAGTTCTTTGAGAAGGGGACCAAGGAAGTGGACGAGGGTAAAGCAGTAGATGTGGTGTATATGGATTTTAGCAAGGCGTTCGATAAGGTACCCATGGTAGGCTAATGCAAAAACTACGGAGGTATGGCATTGAGGGTGCATTAGAGGTTTGGATTAGGAATTGGCTGGCTGGAAGGAGACAGAGGGTAGTAGTTGATGGTATAGGTTCATCTTGGAGTGCAGTTACTAGCGGTGTTCCACAAGGATCTGTTTTGGGACCATTGCTGTTTGTCATTTTTATAAATGACCTAGAGGAGGGGCTTGAAAGCTGGGTGAGCAAGTTTGCGGATGACACGAAAGTCGGTGGAGTTGTGGACAGCGAAGAAGAATGTGGCAGGTTACAGCGGGATATAGATAAGTTGCAGAGCTGGGCAGAAAGGTGGCAAATGGAGTTCAATGTAGCTAAGTGTGAAGTCATTCACTTTGGTAGGAGTAACAAGAAGATGGATTACTGGGCTAATGGTAGGCTACTTGGTAGTGTGGATGAGCAGAGGGATCTTGGTGTCCATGTACACAGATCTCTGAAAGTTGCCACCCAGATAAATAGTGCTGTGAAGAAGGCGTATGTTGTACTGGTCTTTATTGGTAGAGGAAATGAGTTCCGGAGTCCTGAGGTCATGTTGCAGTTGTATAAGACTCTGGTGCGGCCTCATCTGGAGTATTGTGTGCAGTTTTGGTCGCCATACTATAGGAAGGACGTCCAGGCATTGGAACGAGTGCAGAGGAGGTTTACCAGGATGTTGCCTGGCATGGTAGCAAGATCTTATGAGGAAAGGCTGAGGCACTTGGGGCTGTTCTCATTGGAGAAAAGAAGGTTTAGGGGAGATTTGATAGAGGTGTATAAGGTGATTAGGGGTTTAGATAGGGTTGACAGTGAGAACCTTTTTCCGCTAATGGAGTCAGCTGTTACTAGGAGACACAGCTTTAAATTAAGGGGTGGTAGGTATAGGACAGATGTTAGGGGTAGATTCTTTACTCAGCGGGTTGTGAGTTCATGGAATGCCCTGCCAGGAGCAGTGGTGGACTCTCCCTCTTTATGGTCATTTAAGCGGGCATTGGATAAGCATATGGAGGTTATTGGGCTAGTGTAGGTTAGGTAGGCTTTGGTCGGCGCAACATCGAGGGCTGAAGGGCCTGTACTGCGCTGTATTTTTCTATGTTCTATGTTCTATGTTCTATCTCATTCAGCGAGTAGGCATCATGATAATGAGACAGGAGGAGACCATTCTGCCCTCGAAGGAGTTATGCAGGAATATGAAGTCATGCAGCCCGCTAAGTACATTGCACAATGTAAAATGAGGCCATCCAACCTTTCCAGCCTTCTGCCCAGCAACAGGGGAAACCTGGTTAACTATCTGGGAATAAACATTCGGGGTAGATGATTATTTTCAGTTTGTAAAGTTGTAACTTGGTGGAGTGTCTCAGGGATCAGAGTGAGATTATCAACTATTTACAATCTATACCAATGACTTGGATTAGAGGACTGATTGGCTTGGAGCTCAATTAGCTCATTCACCCAGATAGTCATTTAACTGGACATGGAGGCTCTGCAATGGGATACAGACAGAGGACGTTAGTGAGCAAATCTTTGGCAGAAAACAGTATAATGTGGTGTAAGGGAAGTCAGTGTTGTGTTAAAAAGATAAAATAACAGTAATCTGCTTAAATGGAGAAACATCGATGAGCTCATTATACAGAGGGATTTGGACGTCCTGGTACATGAGCCACATAAAGCTAGTCAGCAGATTCCGCAAGTGATTAGGAAAGTGCAGCGAATGATGCTGCTTCATGCAAAGACTATTTGGTATAATCATTGGGATGTTTAGTGCATGTGTACAAGACAATAGTGAGACTACATCGGATATATTGTGTGCAGTAATGAAATCCTAAACTGAAAGAAACATATGCAATTGTTTTAGAAGCTTTTTACAGATGTTTCACTTTACTCTTTGCTAGAATGAAGGCCAGATGGAATCATATGTCATACAGCACGAAAATAGACTGATCTGCACCGACTAGATATTCCACTCTGATGTAGTTCCATTTGCCAACATTAGACTATAGTGCTATAAACCCTTCTTATTCATACACCATTCATTGTCTCTTAAATGTTGTTATTGTACTACGCTGCCAGCTCATTCCATACACACATTACCCACTGCATAAAAAATTAACCCTTCAGGTATCTTTATAATCTTGCCCTTCCCACCTTTAATCTGTACCCTCTGGTTTGGACTCCTCCGGCCTTGGAAAATAATCTTGGCTGTTCCCCGCCTCCATGCCGCTCATGGCCTCTACAAGGTCAGAACACTTCACGCCTGAGATTGAGAGATGTTCATATTGAATCATATAAGCGCGTGAGGACAGTTTATTGGTGCGTAGCTAATGGATGAGAGAATAGAACTAAGGATTTAGTTTTAGAAAACAACATACTCATTTTAATACAGGGATTTAGAAGACATAATTTTTTTTGTTCAAAAATTAGGTAGACACATATAAACATGCCTTCAAATTATAAATAACAAATCATTTCAAAATGGAGCAGATAACAGGGATGGAGTCATGTCATCAGGGGAATGTTCAACCAGACCTGACATAGTCCAGGTTGGCGTTCAGGTCACATTATTGCAGGTTTCTGATTAGAGAGGGAGAAAATGTAACCTGTCATAGAAGCAAACGATCATTGCTCTATCTCGACTTGTACTTCTCGACAGCAACATATGAGAGCTGAAAACCAATCAAACACCTTTAGCACTTTCTGAGGGTTCCTGCTGAGGATTCATTGGGATCTCTCCACTGACTGCAGCAAAGGGGATTCAGCCAAATCCAACTGTTACAGGAGAAAGCCCAGCGCTAGCAGCTTCTGTGAGGCCGAATAGCTTCAGAGGCAGAATAACAATTGAAACATTTTCAATTTTAATTTTGTCATGAAATTAACAGTTGTTTGGACAAAGCTCTTCCAAACTAATATTCTGCAAAGTTTCATTTTTTTCTGTTCTGCCTTCAGACGTGTGTGTACGTGTGTGTGTATGTGTGTGTGCGTCTAGGTGTACGGGTGTGTGTTTTTCTGTGCATGTTTCTACGTCTCAGATTTATAGAAAATAAATGTTGATGTACATATTGTCAAGTCCAAATTGTATATCATTTATGCATCCATCATAATTCGAGTAACGTTGCTTTTGTTTTAGATTAGATTATTTTAAAATTTAAGAAAACCTATCTGACTTTGTCCCTAATGCTGCACACGACCCAGTCTGAGACGGATATCATTTACAATATCACACACTTAGTTGCACTGATAATTTGTCGTGACCTCTGGAGGAATTGGACTAGAAACAGAAACAATGACTCTCAAACGTTGGTAGGAACAGGGATAAGGAGGAATTCTCAAAAGGCCATTGAGTGGGAATTCTCTGCCCCACAGGTTTGTAGTACCTGTGTGTTTGCATTTACTCAAAGACGTGTTAGTTGAATATTTGATGGGAAAGTGACTCAAAGATAATGATCTGCAGTTGGGAATGTGGGACTGGAACCGCAATCTGATCAGACACAATCTTAGTTCCTGGTGGGGCAGGGACCCACACCTGTTTCTCAGTTCGACTTTGCCCCATTCCATTCAGTCCCTCAATCTGCTACTCGAGAGCAGTTGGATACCACTTGCTCCTACTGCCTGGTGTACTGGAACCGTGGTTACCATTAAGCCCATTAATACAGTCAGACATGATTTGGTGTGGGTTGGAAAACGTTCTTGCGAAAAGAGTGGGTGTCATTGTGAAATAGTCCCCTCCTCTCTCTTTACAGATGTTCCCCTAGTTCCATTTATTGGTCATGTTGTAGACCTGGATTCAAAGTGAATGCTTCCAATGCACACACGGGGAGATCGCACAAACGCCACAGATTGGAATTGAACCCAGGTCTCTGTCACTCTGAGGCCGTGGTGTTGTGCAACTGTGCCACCCAATGATGGACAACACGTTTATTATATTTACATGCTTACTTGCATCAGTCAATTCACTGGAATACTCTCACTCAGTCTGTGTAAGCCTGAGGAGACTTTATTTCGCAGCAGAGGACAATTAAATAAAACAATAAAGTGGTGAACTGAAACATGTAAGCTAGCTCGCCCTAGAAAAGAAGACTGCGGGGGTTTTGCTAAGATACATAAAAAGACTAGAGGCAAAAGTGAACATTCGAGAACAAGAAAATGAGGCTGGCTACTGAGAAATGGAGGACAAAGAAATGGAGGATGAACTGAACAGGTTCTTTGCATCAGTTGTCACAATGATAGACACTAGGAACATTCCAAACTTTCAAGAGGGTCAAGGGCAAAGTTGAGTGTAGTGATCGACACTGAGGAGAACGTACTGGGGAAGCTGCAACGTTTGAAGATTGATAAATTACACAGGCTGCAGGATAACAACCCAACGTTCTGAAGGAAATAGCGTAGGAAATTGTGGAGGCACTGGTGGCGAATTTTCAGATATAACTGTCGTCAGCGAGAGTCCCAGAGAACTGTAAAATGTACAATACAAAATCTGTGTGAAAGGAAAGAAGGAAGGCAAAAGACAAGAATTCATAGGCCAGTTAGCCTGACATCGGACATTAGTAAGTTTTAGAGTTCATTATTAATAATGTGATTGCAGAGTAGTTGTAGGTGTATGGTAAAATAGGGCTGAGTCTGCATGGTTTCATCAAGGAGCGGTACTGCGTGACATTTCTGTCAGAAATCTTTCAGAAGGTAATGAGCAGGTTTGACCAGATCTGTGATTTGATTCACTCATAGGGACTCTGCTAAAAATCAATCTGCATTAAATTGAATTTTGTTAAGGCATTCGGATGTGAGCATAAGAGATATAGTTAGTAAGTTTGCTGATCACAACAAAATGTAGTGGACAGAGAAGGTTACCTCAGATTGCAAGAGGATCATGATCAAATGAACCAATGGGATGAGAGGTGGCAGGTGGATTTTAATTTAGATAAATGTGAGATGCTGCATTTGGGAAAGCAAATCTTGGCAGGACACATTTCCTTAATGGCAAGGTCCTCGGGAGTATTGCTGAATAAAAATACCTTGGAGTGCAGGTTCATATCTCCTTGAAAGTGGAGTCAAATGCAAATAGGACAATGAAGGAAGTGTTTGGTATGCTTTCCTTTATTGGTCAGAGCATTGAATATAGGAGTTGGGAGGTCATGTTGCGGTTGTATAGGACATTGGTTAGGCCACCGGTGGAATATTGCGTGCATTTAGGGACTCCTTCTTATCGGAAAGATGTTGTGAAACTTGAAACGAGTCAGAAAAGATTTACAAGGATGTTGCCAGGTTTGGAGGATTTGCGCTATAAGGAGAGGTTGAAAGACTCGGGCTGTTTTCCCTGGAGTGTCAGAGGCTGAGCGGTGACATTATAAATGTTTGTAAAATTATAAGGGGAACGGATTGGATAAATAGACAAAATCATTTCCCTGAGGTTGACAGTCCAGAACTGGAGGGCGTAGGTTTAGGGTGAGAGGGGAAAGATATAAAAAGAGACCTCGGGGCAACGTTTTCACGCAGAGGGTGGTACGTGTATGGAATGAGCAGCCAGTGGAAGTGGTGGAGGCTGGTATAACTGCAACATTTCGATGGTATCTGGAGGGTGTGGAGGGATATGGGCCGGTGCTGGCAGGTGGGACGAGATTCGGTTGGGATATCTGATCAGCATGGATGAGTTGGAACAGAGTCTATTTCCATGTTGTACATTTAGTTGACTCTGTGACTTTATTGTTTACAACTTGCATAAGCATAAATAGAAAAACAGTCAATTTTTAAAAGAAATCAGAACTAGCTAAATAAAATAAGAATGATGTGTCGAGTGATGCGCTGTGTATGCATCATGTGGGAGCTGGTAGACACTGTTGTAGATTCATGTGACCATGTCTGCAGGAAATGTTGGTTGCTGGAATAACTCCAGGTCAGAGTTGAAAGGCTGGAGTCTGAGCTTCAAACATTGTGAGACATCAGGGAGGTAGAGAGTTACGTGGATACTGTTTCAGGAGACAGCCAGGAAGGGAGAGAAACCAAAAGAGGAAATGCTGGGAAATCTCAACAGGTCTGGCAGCATCACTAAAGAGGGAGAAGAGCTGACGTTTCGAATCTAACTGATCTTTTGTCAAAGCTAAAAAAAAAGGAGAAATAGGGAGTTATTTATACAAGGCTAAGAGAAGGTGAGTCATGGCTCCAGAAGCAAAGGTAGCAATAACGACGTGATAACGACAGTGCATAGAGAGATTATAGGGAGGTTAGCAGCTATGAATGACCAAGGATGAAGTCAGGGCAATGTGACAAATTGTGTTGGGGATTGGGGTATGAGTGAAGCAGAGGCAAAATGGAAAACACGGGAGAAGGGTAGCAATGGGCGAAGAGGGGTGGAAAAATGTGATGAGAGAGTGGGGAGACAGAGAAAGAGAGACAACCAAGAAATAAGAAGGAAAGAACAGTGAAAAAAATAAAATTATGGAGCAGAATGAAAACAAAGGAGTCGAGACTGGATAATCACCTGAAGTTGTTGAATCCAGTGTTGAGACCAGCAGGCTGTAAGTTGACTCGTCGGAAGATGAGATGCTATTCCTACAGTTTGGGTTAAGCTTCACTGGAACATTGTAGCAGGCCAAGGTCAGACATGGGGGCATGGGAGCAGGATTGTGTGCTGAATTGGCAACCCGCAGGAAGGTCCAGGACCTGATTGCATACAGACCGAAGGTGCTCAGCAAAGCGATCACCCAATCGGCGTTTTGTCTCTCCGATATAGAGGAGACCACATTGGGAGCAACGAATACAATAGACCAAATTGAAAGAGGTACAAGTGAAACGCTGCTTAATCTGCAATGAATATTTGGGGCAGTTGATGGTGAGCATGAAAGAGGTTAAGGGGCAGGTGTTGCACCTTCTGCGATTGCATGGGAAGGTGTCGTGTATGATAGCAGAGGAGTTAGGTACGATGGAAGAGTGGACTAGGTTGTCCCGGAGGGAACGATCTCTGTGGAATGCAGACAGGGGAGGGAAGGGAAGATATGGTTTGATGGCGTTGTGCTCGATTTTGTGAAAATGGCGAAGGATTATTCTTTGCATGTGAGGGTTGTTGGGGTGAAAGGTGAAAACAAGAGGGACCCTATCGTTGTTCTGGGAGGGCAGCGAGGGGGTGAGGGTCCTGGCGTAGGAGATGCACTGCACACTGTCGATAGCACTGTCAGCAACTGTAGGTGGGAAGCCACGGTTGGAGAAAAAAAAACAAATATTAAGATCACCATTTTGGAAAGTGGCCTCATCGGAACAAATGCGGCGGACGTGAAGACGCTGAGAGAAAGGAATTGTGTCTTTAAAGGATGTAGGGTGAGAAGAGCTGTAGTCCAGCTAGCTGTGGGAGTCAGTGGGCTTGTAATGGATATTAGTGGATCGACTATTGTCGGAAATGTGGAGAGAAACGACACTGAAAGTAAGGCAAGTATCAGAGATGGACCAGATAAAGGTGATGGAGGGACGGAAACTGGAAGCGAAGTTTATGGGTTTTTATAGGTCAGGACGAGATCATGAAGCCACACCGAAATAGTCATCGATGTACCGGTAAAGCAGTTGAGGAGGGGACCTGGGTAGACCTGGAACAAGAAATGTTCCACATACCCCATGAAAAGGCAGGCATAGTTAGGACCCATTTGGGTATCCATTGCTACACCTTTGATTTGGATAAAATGGGATGAGTTGAAGGAGAATTTGTTGAGAGAGAGAACAAGTTCAGCCAGGCAGAGAAGAGTGGTAGTGGATGGAAATTGTTTGGGTCTCTTTTCGAGAAAGAAGCGAAGAGCTTTCAAGCCAACTTGGTGTGGGATGGTGGCGTAAAGAGTTTGCAGATCCATGGTGAATAGAAGGTGGTTAGGGCGTGCGAATTGACAGCTATCATTGTGTCGCAGGGCATCAGAGGAACCCTGGATGTAGTTGGTGAGGGGGTGAACCAGAGGAGTAAGGATGGAATCAAAGTAGGAGGAAATAATTACAGTGGGGCAGGAGCATGCTGACACAATGGGCCTGCCGGGACAGCCCTTCTTATGGATACATGTAATCTTATATTTTCAATGACTGACCCACACATCCCTGGACACTATGGGCAATCTGGCCTGCCCAATCCACCCTAGGTTGCACATGTTTGGATTTTGGGAGGAAACTGGAGCACGGTGAAGACATCTACACAGACATGGGGAGAATAGTCAAACTCCACACGGAGAGTTATGTGAGGTTGGAATTGAGGTCAGCTCCTTGATGATGTGAGTCAGCAGTATGAACCACATGTCTACCATTCTCCTCCGTTAGTTCTATTGCGTGTGGCTGACTAAAGAAATCTGCCTGACCTGTTCCTATCTCTGAATCTGACTCTGACTGAGATCTTTATTATCGACCTTTTCACCAAGCTGGTTACGTTTAAAGTTTGGTGTGAGCAGTGGAGGAGTGGGACGAGAAAAGGAAACAGTGGAACCCTGCAACCTCAGTCAGAACAGGAATGAAGAGAAATTCACAAAGTGGGATTTCATTCAAGTGGGAATTCTCTTCCCAGAGGTTTGTGATGGATGAAACTTTATATTTAGGCGAGCTTGACTTCGTCCAGGTGAATCATAGATAATGGTGCATGGAGACAAAAGTGTAGCTGGGACCACAATGAGATGAGCCACGATCTTATCTACTGGTGAAATTGTGTCAAAGGGCCGAATGACCGCCTCGTGTCCCTCCGTCCTGTGTTCTGATGTTCCATTCAGCCCTTCGCACCTGTTACACAGGGGCAGACCAAGACCACTCCAATTGTTAGGTGTAGTTTCGGAAATGTACTTGGAAAATCCAGTGTGGACAGGAAGTGACCCCACCCCAATCTCTCTTTCCAGTCTTTCCCTCTTCTGATCCAGATGTGAGTCATGTTACAGACCCAGATTCACTGTGAATACAGCCCACATATCCTATCCAGTGTTAACTCAGACAAATCCTCTGCTCTCCATTTTTACAACATTATACATTCCAAGAAAACAAACAGCTACTTTTGAAAGGAATAACATGGAAACATAATAAATAGGATCAGGAGCAGGCTATTCGGCCCCTCAAGTGTGCCCTGTCATTCAATAAGAACATTGCTGACACACCCCACGGCTCAACTCAACTTTCCTGCTAACCCCTTGTTTCCCTCACCTCGTTGATGTGTCAAAAGCCAATCTACCCTGTCGGTAAACACATTCAGTGACCCAGCCCCCACAACTGTCTGGGTTAGGGAATTTAAGCCATTCACTACTTTCTGAAAGAAGACTTTCTTTGCATCTCAGTTTGAAATCGATATCACTTATTCTGTGTCTATGTCCCCGAGTTCGAGACTCTGCCCTAGTGTGGAACCATATTTCCAAAATCGACCATGTCAAGCCTCCTCTGTATCTTGCACATTTCAGTGATATCACCCTCATTCATTTCAACCACAATGGTAATCATTTCACCATTTTAGATATTCTCAATAATTCAACCCTTTCGTCCCAGCAACCCGCCGAATGTACCAAACTAGTTACTTGCTGCATCAGCAAGCTGACTTTATCTTTCAAACACAGGAACACGCTAATCCCTTCACGCTGTTCCCTTTTTGCGAGTCCTTTTCGTTTAATAACGGCCTGCCTTTTAGTTCTCAGTGTCATCCACAAACTCAGATGTTCTATTGCACTCAGTTTCCGCCGTCAGGCTATCAGTGTAGATTGTAAATAACCGATACCATCGGACTAATATTCGTGGTATACCAGTAGATACATTTTATCATAAAGATCCAATACTCCCGACTCTCCGATTTCTAAGTGTTAATCAATCATCATCCCATGCTAATACCGTATCCATCATACTGTGAGCTCCTGTCTTATGCAAGAACCTTTATTTTGTGATACCTTGTGGAAACTCTCTGGAAAGCCTCGGATCTAATAGTTCCCCTTTACCAAGTCTGCTTGTTACATTCCCAGGGATCTCCAGAAAATGTTTGCTTGATTTTACAGACAAAATATTGTTCCCGTTTCACAAGACCATGCCTACTCTTGAGAAGCTTTTCTAAATGCCCTGCAATTCCTTCCTTAATAACAGACTCTCGCAGATTCCCAGCAATAGTGGTTAGGCTAAATGGTTCCTGCCTTCTGTCTCAGTACTTTCTTGAAGACAAGCACCACATCAGAGGGTCTCCAGTTTCGCTGGAAAAATCCAGAGAGTTATAGAATATTTCACAGTGCCACCAGTCACTCTGTGAACACGTCTTTTTAATCCAGCTATGAATGACTGCTGATCTGTCTATCCTTATTGTTATCTGTCTGTTAACAACCGGTTCCTTGTGTTAGAAACATTTCCCTCCTATTACCATTTTGTTTATATCATTGAAATGCCTACAGTGCCTTTCCCTGTGGGGAATGTTGCAAACTACTGGTGTAAATTATCTGCTTGTTCCCAGTAGCCAGTTGCCCAGTCACACCCTCCAAATATCCTAAACATACTTTCCAGACGTCATTTCTCCAAAAGTCGCACACTCATCTTGAACTTCTTTATTAACACTCGGAAACGCTCGAGATGCATGTTTCTATGTTTCTTACCAATTTACTTAAATAATATCTTTTCTTCACTTTTCCTCGATTTATGGATTCATACAGCCATATCGTGCACAAACAGACCTTTGGCCCAACTTGTCCATGCTGGCCAGGTATTCCAAACAAACGTAGACACCTCTGCTTTCATTTGTTAAATATGCCTCTAAACATTTCCCATTCATATGTTTGTCCAAATGTAGATGTACTTACATACACCACACTTCCTCTGGCAGCTCATTCCATGCACACACCACCCTCTGCGTGAAAAAGCTGCACATTTGTCCCTTTAAATCTTCCCCATTTTAACTTATAACTATGAACTCCCCTACCCTGTAGGAAGTATCTTGGTTATTCACCCTATCCAGACCTCCGATGATTTTATAAACTTCTATAATGTCATTCCTCAATCTCCTACACTCCATCTGATTCTAACTTCAAGAACATGGATTTAATAATAAGCACTGCAAATTCGAAACAACATTAAAAATGACAGGTAAACAACACTCAGCCCCAAACTTAATACTGTTATTTATTTTCTCCATGTTGCAACACTCAGACAGCATGAAACTCTTACGAGCGCCAATAAGAAGCCAAACACCTGAATTCCTTTGTCTGAAGGGGGTGATGATCTCTAGAGTGAAAATGTATCACTGGCCAGCTCTATATAATACCACATGGTCATCATTCTCCTTCCTGGTTTCCCTATGACCTTGTGTGATTGTATCCTCTTTATCTTGCACTCTATACACAGATGCCTTTCCCCCCATTCACATCTTAATTTCAATCCTTTTTGCATCATCTTCTGGTTCACCACTGCTAAAAGCCTGTTTTCCTTTTGCCACACACATTTTTTTCCCTGCCACCCACCCCCCAACTCTGTTAAGGGATTAAATAGACCATTTTCCAACCCTTTTCACTTCTGAAGAAGTGTCACATTGGACTTGAAACGCTAACGTTGTTTCTCTATATCTGCAGATGCAATGAGACCTGCTGAGTTTCTCCAGAAATGAACAGGCACAGCACAAATTTTCAATTAAACAAATAACTGTGGATATTAGAAATAAAATTGCACAGACTTCTGGAGAATCTGGGAGCTTTATAGAAGGGTCACTGAACTTGAAAGATTAACTCTGCTTTCACTCCACAAGGTGCTGTCAGACCTGTTAATTTTCTTCAACAATTTCTCTTTTTGAACAAGTTCCAAAGACGTGTGTCAAAACTGCCCAAACGCCCTGTACAACACGTGTTACCACACACTGGGAAGTGAACGATCACACCATGTGCACACATTCATTGTCACTGAAACTGCATACAGCTGGCCTCACTGACACGATAAAGGTCTTAATCAGGGTCAGGGAGAGAAACAGAGGGAAACACATTCACTTCAAACACAGGTGAAGGCATTATAGGAAAGGAAACGATTCAGATGAATATGTTATATTATTATATTAATGCAACAAATTGGAGGAGCGACACGTGGGAGAGACCCTGAGCAGAATGTGAATATGAAAATGGAAGTGTTACCACATCAGAAACCAGATTAGATCACTGAGTACAGGGCTGATGGGTGAATGGGTCTCGGTGTGAACTGGGGTGACAGTCAGTAGAATTGAATTGCAGATTTTGCAGCTCAGACTGGGTTATCATCTGATGCTGTAGACCACAGCAGCAGCAGAAGCAGTGTTGTATTCAATCACAATCAGTAACTTTTGTTTCCCCGGGATAATCCATCAGTCTACCATTACCATCAAGGTGATGTATGGTTCAGTGAAGAGTGTGGGTGAACATGCAAGGGTCAGAACCATGAGTACCTATCCCTGATGACAGCCCATTAAAGCTATGGTACTTGACCGGTTACTTTCTAACTAGCAGAACTAACAATTGATCAAGAGAGAGAAGTTTAGCAAAACGAACAGATCAGATCTGCACTTTGCAGTCCTGCCACATTCAGGCACAAATGTCGATGGACCAGGAAACAACTTAGTGGAGTGGAGGACTCCACAAATATCCCCATCTCAAGTACGCCAGTGTAAAAAACAAGTATGCATCATCTGGACCATTCTCAGATGCCCACAGAATCTCAGATCAGTCTTCAGCCAATTCGACTGCCCGCACGTGACATGAAGAAACAGCTGAACACAGTAGATATGGCAAACTCAATGGGCCCTGACCTCATTCCTGCAATAGGAATGAACACTTGTGCTGCACAACAAGCCGTGTGCCTCGGGAAGCTGTTTCATTCCAGCTCCAACTCTGACATTTGCCTGGTAATGTGAAAAATTATTTAAATCTCTCCAGACCCCAAAGAAGAGAATAAGTACGATCTGACCATTGTCCACGCCCTCAGTGCCATCACGATAGTCAAATTGGTGGATTTCTATTAGACAGAGCTGTCAAGAAATAAAGAAATAACCTGCTCAGTGTGGTTTCCGATGGGCCCCATGTGGCGATGGTGCTGTTGTGGAAATATCACTGGATTACTAATCCAAAGCAGGCTAATGCTCTGGCAGCTGGTGGAAGTTAAAAACAGTTAATAACACATCGAGATGTAAAATCTGGTGTCACAATAGTGACCTTGAAGCCAATGTCCATTGTAAACAGCAACTTGCTTCCCCAAAGTACTTTCAGGAAGTGAATCTCCCGTGCTTTCCTCGTCTAGTCTAAAAGTGACTCCAGACACATGTGACAAACTTTTCAATGGTCTCTGAAATGGCCAAGCAAGGCACTCAATTAAATCAAACTGCTCCGAGGGCTTAAAAGATAAAACCAGATAGAACAACCGGCAACAAGTTTGGTTTTGGAAAAGAGAACCGGAAACACAGTCTTGTCGCTGCCTTCCTAATATTTGAGAGCTTGTGACAACAGCTACAGAGCCTTTCCACAGACTGCACAGAAACATCGGGAAAGGAGGAGGCCATTAGACACATTGAGCCTTTGCCATTCTGGTTCATAGAGAAAATATCCTCAATGCAGTTTCCCCACACAGTGTTCATGTCACTTAGTAGGTTTAAACACAGGGAAAAATAAAATAAGAACTGCCGTAATTCCTTCAGTCAATTAATTTTGCTCCTCCATTCAATATACAGGCAGTCCTGCCACATTCAGGCATGAATGTCGATGGACCAGTAAACAACCTAGTGGAGGAGAGGACTCCACAACTATCCCCATCCCAAGTAACGGAATAGCCCTGTGCACGATTTGACTGCAACACAATTCGTGAATTGTGACGCTTTTTTTTAACGCAAGCTCCTGTTCACTATGACGTGATTCCATCTCTGGCACCCGCTGAACAGCAAAACCCAGCCTCTCGATCCTCTGTCTCCAAAATGCACCCTCAGTATGTTCAGCTATAACAGGAATGTAATCAGATCTGCAAACCTTGAACCTTAGCCTGAAACTTTGAACTGCAGTCTAAATTTAGAAGGAACTTTATTTCAAACAGGGGAAGAATCTTGGGGAGAACTGGAATCCCGTGTCTGCGTCACGTGGTCGGTCAGCCCCGCGCACTTTCTGGAAAAGTCTGTGGTGAAAGGTACACTGCTGTAGTCAGTGACAGTCGTGTGAAAGTGTTCCTTTTACTGTACTATTTAATTACAGCATGTGATTTAAAGATTTAATTAGACTGTGCTCGTGTGCGTGTTAGACTAACTATAATTTTTGATTGTTATTGATATTTCATGGGGTTCGTCCCATCCGCTCCACTATCACCTGATGAAGGAACGTCACTCCGAAAGCTAGTGTGCTTCCAATTAAACCTGTTTGACTATAACCTGGTGTTGTGTGAATTTTAACCTCGGAATCTAATCCTTCTGAATCACATCCCCCTCATCCTTCTCTGCTCCAAAGTAAACAACCCGAGCTAATCAACTCCATCTGAGGCAACATCCTGGTGAACCTCCTCTGCACCCCTCCAGAGCAATCACAAACTTCATGCAACGTGATTCCCAGAACTGTACACAGTATACCACCTTGGCCTAACCAAAGTTCTGCATTGCTCTTTTAATCTGTGCCTCGATGAACAAAGGCCTTGTTTATGATCCCCTATGCTTTCTCAACTAGTGCACCAATCTGTTTCACCACATTCAAGGATGTGTGGAGAAGAAACCTCTGAGCTTCCTAGTCTGCTGCCATTCATTGAGTCGTCCCCTGTCTGGTTCCTCTTCAAAAGTGCAACACCTCATATTTATCAGGGTTACATTCGATCTACCATTGATCCACCCATCTAACCATTCCATCTGTATCTTGCTGTAACCAACCCGCCAATCTTTGTGTCAAACGCAAACTGATTTATCACACTCTTCCCACCCTCTCTTCCGTATCCACAATGGGATCATCTATGATGACCACAAATAATAAGGTTAAAGATCACACAACAGATGATACTCCAACAGGTCTATTCGGAGGCACTAGCTTTTGAAGCGCTGATTCTTCATCAACTGGTTGTGCACTTTGAAAGCTCGTGCCTCCGAATAAATGTGCTCGACCATAATCCAGTGTTCTGTGATTTCTAACTTTGTCTACCCCAGTCCAACATCATACCTCCATATCATAAATAATAAGGGACACAGCACTGATTTCTGTAGTTCACCATTGGATACTGGCCTCCAATCACACAGGCAGCTTTCTACCACCACTCTCTGTCTCCTAACACTAAGTTGATTCGGATGCAACTTGGAAGTCACTAATAGGTCCTACCTGTTGCCTGATTATTCTGTTGCAATTGACATACGGATAGAATATCTGGAGTTCTCTTTAACCTTGCCCTGCCATGAGGTTCCATGCCCCTGTGTTAGTCAGTCCCCTTATTGCAGTTTTAAATGACCTGTGCCTTATCCTGCCATTATTTACATTAAATGTAGAGTAGACGGCCAGAGAAACATTTTGATTATTTCCAATTTGTCACACATTTAGTGAATTTTCTAAATTTCACTGCGATCATCTTTCATTGTTTGGAATTGCAGAGAACACAAGCTGCGTTTCCTCATCAGGCAATCTCACCATCTGAGGGACGAATCTGAGAATGTCCATTGCACTTTCTCTGTGGACAATCTATTCTTTCTCAGATTGGGTCACCAATACTGTACACAGTCTTCCAGGTAGAATCTCACCAAAATGCAGTGCAACTGCTTCAACATGTCCTTCCATGTATACTTCGGCAAAACAAACTTTATGTTTCCACTTACATATATTCCTCTAAATATCTTTAAAACAATTCTGAAGTTTATCATTATGATTTCCTTTCAGAAGTGAATACTGACTCTCTCCAATGTTGCTGTTAATTTCTAAATATCCAATATCACATCCTATATCGTAGATTCCAATAGTTTCCCTTCAGATCACCACTTAATTGGTCTGCAGCTCTCCACACTATCTCTTCACCCCTTTGTAGATGCTATTTCTACCATGCTTTAATTATGTTTACTAACTTCCATTTATGTGCAATGGCCTTCCGGCCTCTACAAAATAAACAGGAATATAAAACACAGTGCAATTCTACTGCTGATTTATTTCTGACAGTTTGATATGAATTACATTTCTTTCGTCATTACATCCAGTGAAGTTATTTGGGTGGAACTGAAAAATAAGAAAGGGATGAGAAATTTAATGAATTGTATTTAATCCCTAATAGTCAGAGGGAAATTGAGAAACAAACTTGTACATAGATCTTAGCTATCTGTAAGAATAGTTGGGTAGTTACGGTAAGGATTTCAACTTTCCAAACATAGACTGATATAGTGTCAAGGGTTTAGATGGAGAGGAATCTGTTAAGTGTGTACAAGACTGTTTTCTGATTCAGTATGTGAATGTACCTGCTAGAGAAGGTGCAAAATTTGACTTACCTTAGGAAATAAAGCAGGGCAAGTGACTGAGGTGTAAGTCAGGGAGCACTTTGGGGCCAGCGACCATAATTCTACTAGATTTAAAATAAATGATTGAAAAGGATAGACCAGATCTAAAAATTGAAATTCTAAATTGGAGAATGGCGAAAAATCGACGTTATTAAGCAAGAACGTTTGAAAGCTGATTGGGGCAGATGTTCGCAGGTAAAGGATGGCTGGAAAATTGGAACCTTCAGAAATGAGATAACGATAATCCAGAGAAAGTATATTCCTTTTAGGGTGAAAGGAAATGTCTGGTAGGTATGGGGAATGCTGGATGACGAAAGAAATTCAAGGTTCGTTACGAAAAAGAAGGAAGCATATGTAAAGTATAGACAGGGTATATCGAATGAATAATTAGAAGACTATAAAGGAAGTAGGAGTATTCTTAAGAGGGAATTCTGAGGGAAAACGGGACATGAGATAGCTTTGGCAAATAAATGAAGGACAATCCAAAGAGTTTTACAAATACATTAAGGACAAAAGGGTAACTGAGAGAGAGAATAAAGCCCCTCAAATATCAGCAAGGTGGCCTTTGTGTGGAGCCACAGAAAATGGAGGAGGTACTTAATAAGTATTTTGCATCAGCTTACACCGTGGAAAGGATATGGAAGATAGAGAGTGTAGGAAATAGATGGTGACATCTTGCAGAATGTCCATATTACGGAGGAGGGAGTGCTGGATGTCTTTAAACGCATAAGGGTGGATAAATCCCCAGCACCTGGTCATGTGTACCTAGAACTCAGTGGGAAAGCTAGAGAAGTGATGTTGGGCCTCTTGTTGAGATATTTGTATGATTGATAGTCACAGGTGAGGTGCCAGAAGACTGGAGGTTACCTAACGTGATGCCAATGTTTCAGAAGGGTGGTAAGGACAAGCCAGGGAACTATAGACCAGTGAGCTTGATGTCAGTGGTGGACACGTTGTTGGAAGGAATCCTCAGGGACAGGATTTACATATATTTGGTAAGACAAGGACTGATATGGGATAATCAACATGACTGTGCGTGGGAAGTCACGTTTCAAAAACTTGATTTTTTTTTTTGAGGAAGTAACAAAGAGCATGAAAGGGCAGAGCGGTAGATGTGGATCGATATCGGGCTTCAGTAAGGCGTTCGACCAGCTCCCAATGGGAGATGGATTACAATGTTAGATCTCCCGGAATACAGTGA